>NW_028278653.1:0-300000 GCF_059751315.1 Micrasema longulum
TCTACCCAAAGCCTCAAGTCACACTAAAGTAAATCTATTTTCCTAGTTTTATTTGTTTTACGCAGTTTCCAGCAAATTATTGCAATTTAAACGTATTTGTTACCGTTATTGCCCCACTACGTAGGTAGTAGGTACACATACATGTCTGTGTGAAACTCCGGATTCATATGTAAAAACATGAAAATGTGCACAAGATTTCGCATCCCGTGTAATAAATATCTTGTTATGTGAAATTTGTTCATTTACGTGGTATTTTCTGATCTGACAAATGTGACGTTAGCAAAATTATTTTAATTTCTGTCTGTTATTATGTGTATAGTTGTTTTTGGTACAGCGGGAAGTTCCGGATAGCTCTCAATATCTGATCTCTGTGTTCGATTTTGTTGTACATTTGTACCGCTCAGTTCGATAATACTAATAGTGAATGCAAAGTGATAGTGCCGCCACACAATGTCTTCCAAGAAACTCTCCAGTACTATTTTCCGCAAACGAGTCAAGAAGCGACAGTACATATCTCTCGAAATCAAAATGGAAGTGTTGAAACGGTTTGCCGCCGGAGAAAGTATTAGTAAGGTGTCTCGAGATCTCGGACTTGCCAGGTCCACGGTGTCGACTATAAAGAGCAATCAAGACAAGATAATATTGTGGGCACAGCGCGCGACCCCGAACTCTCGAAAGATCGCCTCCTTTCGTCACAGCATCTTGGAGCAGATGGAGCGGGTGCTCAACGCTTGGATCGAAGATCACCTGCAGAGAAACATCCCCATTACTGTGTCTCTAATTCGAGAAAAAGCTCGAAGTTTTTACAAAATCCTGCAGACTGCGATAGGGGATGATTCCGGTCCCAAACCCTTTTTTGCGAGTAACGGGTGGTTCCACAGGTTCAAGAAGAGATATTCCCTCGACAACATAAAGCTGCTAACCGAAAACCTCTCATCCGCCACAGACGACTTGGACAAGTACTTACAGTATCTGAAGAGTGTCATCCGAGAAGGCTGTTACTTACCGGAGCAAGTTTTCAGAGTAAACGAAACGAATGTGTTTTGGAAGAGCGTTCCTTCCAAGTCCTTCCTATCGCAGGAAGAACTCGCCGGCTCGGAGTTCCGTGCCTTCAAAGACCGCCTCACCCTCCTACTCGGCGGTAATGCGTCGGGAGATTTCAAATTAAAGCCGTTGCTAATTTATCATCTGGACAATCCCCTCAGTAAAGTAAAAGACACTCTTTACTCCTTGCCCGTTACGTGGAGAACCAACAAATCAGCCTGGATGACGACTTCTATTTTCCAAGAATGGTTTGTTTCTTTCTTCTGTCCGGCAGTTGGAAAGTATTGCGCCAAGAAACAAATATCTCCCAAGTGTCTGTTGATCGTAGACGAAATGCCCGGACATCCGGGGAACTTGGACGAACTTTCGGAGTGCGTACGCGTAGTTTACATCCCGAAGTCCATTTCTGCTCTACTTCAGCACATGGACCAGGGAGTGGTTGCTAATTTCCAAGCTTTCTACATGAGGGGAATATTCCGGCATCTCATCAAGGAAGTCGAGGAAGGAAAGCAATCCAGATTTTTCAGTTTCTGGAAAAATTTTACTCTCATCGATGCCGTAGAAATAATGGCCGACACGTGGGAAGAAGTCAGCGGGTTGACTCTGAATCACATGTGGAAAAATATTTGGCCGGAATGTATCTTCGAGCTGGATGATTTCTCTCATCCTGAAATTGTAGATAAAGTTTATGAAGACATAATAAAACAGGCCAACACTCTGGGGTTGGAAGGAGTTGATGTTGTGGAGTTTTTACAAGACGACGAAGAAAATCTATCAAACTTTCTTATATCGGATTTACTGAGATCAGTGGACAAGAAACCATCTAAACTGGTAGATAATGCGATAAAAACATGTAAAAACAGCGCGTCTAGCATCATGAAAAAATCCACTATTAAAGAGGAATATAATGGCCCTTGTAGATTGACCACCAATCAAATGTCCGAAGCTTTCTCACTTATAGATGAAGGTCTACGCATACTAACTGAAAATGATTCCAACGAAGATCGCAGCCTTCGAGTATCCAGAAATGTACAAAATTCCATCATGTGCTACAAAACACTGTATAAAAAAAAGGCACATTTTTACAATGTAAATTTAGAAGATTATCAGCTTGGAGAAGAAGTGGATTCTTAATCACACTAATATACAAATATTATATGTACATATTTATTTATCATCATGCTTACTACAGATGTTTTTAGATTTGGTGAGTTCGATTCTAGAAATCTTGGTGGTTTTAACTTGAGAATAATAAATTTCTTGCAAGATTTGCAAATATGATTTTTATAATATATACGAGTATTTTTTTTCAATTTAAATTTCTTCGAGTTTAATTTAAAGTTTTCATGAAAATATAAACACAAAATCATTAAAAGTTAAGATAGGTACTTACAGTATAACACTGTCTGGATTTGAGGAATAGTAGTCAGCTCATTCTAAACTATTGATTTTATTTGATATAATAATTCGTTTTTTCCTCTTGATTAACTAGTGATTGACTGTAGCAAGTTTCTATTTTCACCAATTTCTCCATAACTGTTTTTTTTTTTTACAGAGCCTCCGATATTAAAGATATACAAATAATTGATCCAAATTCAACAAGTAAGGAGAAACCACAGAGTACTGTAGAGGTAACCAAAGTATTGAAGAAAACACAAAAATTAGCTATTACAGAATCTGCGCCATCCACCAGCGATGGAAATTATGGAAATAGTCAGAGTTTGCCCAACAGTTCAGGAAACTATTTGTCACAGCCGGGAAAATACCAGAACTTTACTGGTAATCAGTACACAGCGCAATTTAATCAGAAACCCAACACTGGTCACACAAATGGATTTCAAATTTTGCCCCAGCAATCAAATAATCAGAATACTAAGAGTAAGCCCATAGACATTCAAGGCAAAAGTATGAAAAATAATAATGGGGGTGAGTCATTTTCTTAGTAGGTTATTATAGGTTCAACAACAACAAACCATCACGCCGTTTCGCCGTAAGGGTAGGCAGAGAGGATAGAACGCCACAACACTCTATCTCTGCATACAGATCTCGCTTCCTCTACATTCATACATCTTCTCATGCACGCGCGCCGATTATTCCGACTTTTGACATGTCCATCTTTGAGTATTTGTTGGATTTGGTCATGCCATGTCTTTCTCGGTCTTTCTCTATTTCTGCATCCATCAACATTCGCATTGTAAATATTCTTAACCGTTCTTTCGCCGTCCATTTGTTCTACATGTCCAAACCAGCGCAGAGCTCCTTTCTTGATTTTGTCGATAATGCTTGTCTCAGCCTTACATAATGTACGGATCTCAACATTTGTGCATCTATCGTACATAGTTTTACCACACATTCGCCTGAGAGATCGCATTTCGGCAGCATTTAGCCTACTTTCATCCCTGTTTTTCCAAGTCCATACTTCGCTCCCATACATCAGGGATGGGACTAGGACTCCGTTGTGAACTGCCAATTTTGCCTCTTGTGACAAACATTTATTTGGCAAGGTCGATTTAAGTGCACCGTTCACTCTGTTCCCGGCACTCACCCTCCTTTCAATATCTTCCCAGATACACGAATTCCTCTACTTGTTTTAGTATAACTCCATTCACAGTGATTTCACATTTAGTCACACTTTCATTTCGTTCAAAAACCATCACATTCGATTTATAAGTTCCTATGTGTAATAATTTGAAGGCCTCCAAGATTCTTAAAAATTATAATTTAATTTTTATATTTGAAGCACTGACTTTATGGTTATTCATTATGTACATAGTACAGCCTCTAAACCGGTCCATATTTAAATAAATAATTAGTGGTTGAAAACAAAATGTTTTTATTTTAATTATATCTATTTATATTTTCTAAGAAAACCTCGGCAAAACATTAATCTTAAAATTGATTCTACAAGAAATAATAAATTGTTTTAGTTTTGGAAGATACTTTCCACTTTTGTAATTTCTTGTATTTTAGGTATGGGTATGATGGGAGGGACTCCAAATAAAAAAGACAAACAGAAGCGTCGTAATGATATGTGTTTTGGAACTCCGAGTGACGACCCCATAATGACTGAGGACTTTGACTTTGAGAAGAACTTGGCTCTATTTGATAAGCAAGCACTTTGGGAGAAACTCAACCAATCGCAAAAGCCTGATGTGGTATGTATAACCAAAAAAGAAACATATTGATAACATATTAATATAACTTTTTACCAGATATGCATAGATGTCGAAGTGATACAATAACTATTAAAAGTGGTCAAAGTTTTTTGTTTTTTTGCATATGTTTTTCTGAAGTTTTTTGTAAACTTTGTGTTTTGGATCACTATTCATTCTTTTTTACATTTACCTATAGTCCTTAAAATATAGCTTGATAAAACTGACAGCTGTCAAACTAATGTCAATAGTGATGGGAAATTACTGATCACTGATCATGTACCGATCAAATCATTTTATCAGTTTTTTCATGCAAACATGAAACTCTATTTCCGAAAATTGATATAAAAACCCGAAAACAAGCCTATTTTAGTTTGTTTAAGACAATTATTCCCCAAAAAATAAGCATTAATACTTTTTTCATGCACAACATCAAATAAATATATTTTTTATTTGATCAATTTACATTGATCAATTTGTCCCATCTCTAACGTTTTAGCAAAATGATGTAACCTTGTAAGAACGTCGTTAATAATTAGGTTTATTTCAATGTTTCTTTTTTGGGATTTGCAACAATAATAAAAAAAAAAAGGGTAAGCTGAGTGGCAGGGTAAGTCACTCAGTTTACCCCGAAGATGGCTCCTGCAATGGTAGCCAAAACGTCGAAACAAATCCAACACACACCGTATCACCCAAAAAAGAAACATATTGATAAACATATTGGTAGCTCGGATTACAAAGGGGTAATTATTCTTATTTTGAAATAGAGCAGTCTCTTAATCTGTCTTCATTGGAGAGACGTAGAACTGAGATGGACCTTATATGCATTTTAAAAATACTTAATGCTTTAAGTGATGTCCCATCTCTGTTGCAATCAATTTCTTTTCATGTTCCCAACCGTGTCACCAGAAGTCAAAATCTGCTATTTATAAAATCTTCTAAGAGCAACTTTGGTTTTTATGCCCCAATGTCCAGAATGTGTAGATTAGTCAATTCATCACACGACTTGGAATTTTTTGGGATAGATCTTCCGGCTTTTCGTAGATCTCTTCGCGACTAAACAGTGTGGGATGAAGTTGGATTGGCATGGTTTAGCTCAAAGTTTTAGGTCTTTCGTTTTTTTTAATATATTGTATACAATTATTGTTTTGCCCTTGTTTGTCTTTGCTAAATAGTTTTATGTTCTTTTTGTTCAGTTTCTTGCATTTATGTTTCTTCATGTAACTGTTGTAATTGGCTTAGGCCGTATATATATAATGAATAAATAAATAAATAACAGTGACCGTGAAAACCTTCGCACCTAAGTTTATTTAAGTTTTTTTTAGTTTAAAAGCTGATTTTATATATTTATGTTGATTTATATGTCAAGCATTGTATTAAAAAAATAAATGAACTTACCAGATACTAATGATTTTCCGTGTGTCAATATAAATCACTCCTTAGACGTTACTACAAAGTTATGTTGTCACTTTTGCAGACAACTGTCAGTCTAATCAAGCCATATTTTAAGGACTATAGTTTATTATATTCACTAATTTTTATCTTAAATTTAAAATTGTACAGTTTTCAATTTTTACATTATCGATTTGCAACAATAATCAAAATTTAAATAAATATTTATTTTTTCTGTTGTTATCAAATTTAATTTACTGATAAATTCCCATTTTAGAAATATGGGAAAAGGGGAGAAACTTCCCGATCCTCCAGATGGTTTTAGAATAGAAAAGGTTTTAGAGGAGAACAGTTGCAATTTAGGAATTCCTATATTGTAGTCCACCAGAATGAGAGGCAAACAGCCTCTCAAGTCAGACTCCTGAGGAGATCCTCCCGCCTGCAAAAGCAGTGAGTTTGATCCAAAAAAAGAATGCGGAGGAAACTATCAACTACATTTATGCTGATAAAGATGGGGTACATTTAGGTAGACGTAGGTAAATACCCACATTCCAACAATGTTCTAAGTATTATTTGTCGAGGAGGAATAAAAACCATAGGGAGTAATAGGGTCTTAGTGGAATTTAATTCTTTATCGCGGCCAAATTTATTTACTGAAAATCAATTTATTCTTGATAAAATTAATTATAAATTATAAGGCATTTATATCTTTCCATATCGTTTCTCAGATGGGTCTTGTGAGGGGCATTCCTATTGAATGGTCTCACACTGATATTTTGGAGAAAAGGCTACTTCATAATCAAACTTTATTGAAAAGTTGAAAAATTTGTATAGGAGGATACATGTTTGTAAAAAAATCAGCTAGCAGAAATGGTAAGAGTATCATCTACATCTATTCCTGCATCATCATCTTGGTATGTCAAGGATGACAGCACGTCGAGAGTTCCCGAGACCTTTGACGAGACAATGAAGATGATGTTGTAGATCGGATTGTTACGAGAGGTGCTATGTAAGTTCATCATTATGGACCTGAATCGAAATAATATTTCATGCAGCGTCATAAAAAGGGCTCACTGCCCCTCGAGAGGTTCATGGTATCTCAATCAGCCAAAAAGGTCATGGCTACTGTTTTTTTATGGAGTATCCTCTCTGCCTATCTGTACAGGGAAAGATCATGATGGTTCATTTGTTTGTAAATTTCCATTAACCTCCTTGGCTACATTCAACATTTTTAATGAGTATGATCGTGTAAGTTGATTTTTTTTTTATTAGGTGAGGCAGACTGACCACCTCCGTAGAAATCCCAGTGAACAGCAGTACCGACACGATGAGAATATTTTGACCTCGCAGCCGGCTGCCTATAGAGCCATTGTTATACCTAGCGATGGAAGAGGGACCTTGGAATATGTTTCAGGTAAAATACCGATTGAATCAGCACTCGCTTCATAACACTTCCTGATAAATTATAAATAAAGTGTTAAAATATGTGTAACACATAACACAGTTTTTCATTTTATAATAATTTAACAGGATTTGGTTCTGTTTTAGTGTCACGGTCTCACATAATAATTATTGACTAATAGTTAAAATCCGAAAATAGAAACATTAGGTTAAATCGATGCGAGAGATATGTACGGTTGTATAAAAAATAATTTATTTGACACTCCGGAACGTTTGTATGGAACGGTGAAATCGCTACGTCCTCAAAAAAAGAGTGAATTTTATGTATAGTGGGTGAGCTGATAATTAATGCGCCTATCGACAAATGACAATGTTGAGTGCAAAAAAAACATTTAGATACAAATGTGATGATGATGTTTCAGCCTGTTTTTAATTTATAATGTATTATTCTGTTTGGAGAAAACAAGTTGAAACGAAAATGAAAGAAGTAAGTATTTTTTTATTATATTACATTAAGCACCTTGTTAGAATGAAACATTCTGAAACTTCTAGATGTAGGTTCTACAGTGCACATTATAAAACACCTATGAATACACATTATATGTGAATGTGACGCTTAATATCACAAAAGAAGCCTCATCCTCGGGGGCCACTGGTTAGACTTGAGGATATTAGAGAGCTCGCCTTCTATAATAGCCCGATACTAATAGGATCCGGGCTTGGCCACTCAGTGGCCAGACTCTCTAAAGACCTGGGCTTGGAGGATGGAACTACGTAAGTTACGGGGACCCGTCACAATAGATCTACACAGGTCGCGATGACGTCAGGCACTTCTATAACATTTACCCCCATTTTAACCCTTTCCCCGCGTTCAAAATGTACGTATTTTTTTTATTACAATATTTGAGTTTGTCCAAATGTTCGTAGACAAAAGACTGGATTTCACCCCCTCGGGAGTCATTAATATTAACAAATTACAACAGGGATGGAGAATACCTTAAATAAGGGAATATGGAAGTCCAGGCATTTACAGGGCTTATGACCTGTCATTGGCTGGTTTAAGTGGCCACTTTACACACTGTGTAACATTCACCATTTTGCCTATGTTTGAACATTTATATTTCTTTAATTCTTCCATTTGTTAATTTTTATGAAGAAACTAGCCAATGACAGGTCATAAGCCCTGTAAATGCCTGGACTTCCATATTCCCTTATTTAAGGTATTCTGCATCCCTGTTGTAATTTTATTTATTAGTTTAAACACTTATTTTGTTATTGACCAATAATATACAGTGTGTTCATTAAACCCTGTCACATCCGAAACCACGATGATCAGTATGAGCAAGAAGACATATTGGCACATTAAAATAAGTTTTTAGAACAAATAAAATTTAAAAAAATAAAATATCAAAAAAAGCAAATGGTTGCTTACTTCTGCAGGGGAGAAACGAGGTGTTAAAATTTTTATAAAATCCAAGTGTTAAATGGTTAATTAGTGATTGGTGTTATCTAATTGCAGACGATGGTCTGGTAATCCCCTCCGTCAGCCGGGAGCTGCGCGGGCGCGTGAGCGCAGCGTGTGCGCGAGCGGGGCTGGGCGGGGGCGAGCTGCTCGGCCGCGCGGGTGCGGAGGTGGCGCTGCAGCTGCTGGGCGGCGGCCGGCGCCTGCACCCGCGCAACACGCACCAGGTGCCCACAGTCGCCTTCCTCATCGGTCCTCACAGGTAAAAATAAATATGCGCAAACCACCAATCTGAGAGACCCGGACATAGTGAAGGTCACTGAGATGAAAATTGGGTATTTAATTGCGTCGCTTGGTTCAAAGAAGGCTCCTGTTTTAGATTGTATCAATGGCCATATTGTAAAGAATGTCAGGAAGTTTGCTGAGAGTGAGATACTGCCTCATTCGAGGCCTGCATGTCTGGTGTCGTGTGGTTCTGCTTAGGATTATGGCTAAAGAAAATGATGCAAAGGCCCTAGTTTTCGGAAGGGTATTAAAAACAAATATTCGCAATAGATTGGACTTTTGCCTGTCATCTCCATGTGAGAGACAATTTGATTTTACAAAATCACAATCGACGATTGAAGCGCTTCAATTTGCCAACAATTGGAGTATAGTTTGTGGCTGGAAATACACCTGCGGCATCTTTTTAGACATATTTGGTGCATTCCATAACATATGGTAACCTATGTTATTAATAAAACTCAAAGTTAGGGGGTGCCCGAAAGGTTCCGGGCTATTTCTAGTTATTTAAATGAAAGAACCATCTCCGTCATCTTTGGATCGTCTGTGACGACTCGTGAGATCACGATGGGTTGTCCACAAGGCTCTATATCGGGTCCCACTTTGTAGAATATTTTGTTTGACGACCTGCTTAGGCTGCTTTTGCCGACCGGGTGTACCATTGTTGCTTATTCAAATGACGCTCTTTTGCTGCTCTCTGGAGATAGCCGAAGAGAGTTAGAGTCAAGGGGTTGTCACGTTCTTATGATTTACCCAAATATTTAATTTTGAGGGGCCATTTTCAACGAGTTGTAAATAACTCACTATTAGAAAATGGAACCAAGTTGGGGTAGAGGGGGATTCGAACCATGGACCTTTGGTCCGTGAGTCCGAGACACTAGCCACTGGATCACAACCCTTTATAGTATTTTACAGTATGAAGAAAGAAGCAGACTTTCATTTTCACCGCACAAGACCATGGAGCTTATGATTAAAATAACAATGAGAGTATAAAGTTTTTGTGCATAAAATATCTAAGATAATCCACGCCACCAGTTCGTTCCTCACGCATACAAAATCAACTGACATATGCTGCCAGAGTCTGGTGGCATAAGGTATAATCTGAAAATATACATTTTGCAATTCTGAGTGGTCACAGATTGTCTCTACTTTCGAACACGGGCTGTAAAACTGTTTCTACAGCGGCATTTCCTATTTCGGCCGCTGAGTTTTCCGTTTACTTTGAGTTAAGTTGCACTTTTTACACGGTGGCAATAATTACCGTATTTTTCGGACCATAAGATGCACTTTTTACTGTAAAAATTCAACCAAAAATCGGGGTGTATCTTATGGTCCGATGCGTCTAATCGTCCGCAAAATATGGTATGCTGAAAGTGGGTGAACTGGTTGAGTATTTTGGCCATACAGTTAGTCGTAGTGACAAACCCCCGAAAGTGGATATTGCACATGTAATTGAGTTAACTATGGACAAATGGCAAAGATGGGACTCCTCTACAAAAGGTAGATGACTTATTCCTTTTACCCTAATGTGAGGACAAGGGTTGGAAACAGGCATTGGCATCTGAATCACCATGTAGTTCAAATAATTTCGGGACACAGAGAATTCAGAGGTAAACTCCATTTTGCTCTTGTAAGCAATCCAAGTTAGGCTGCGGTGTGTCAAACCAAACAGCCGAACATGTGCTGTGGCATTGTCCCTTTCTGAATGAGTAAAGAGAAGTAATTTCAGCAAAATTAGCTAGTTTTTAGTCCATTCATCAATGTAGTCTTAATCCTGGGGTAGTTTTCCAGAGTTTAGGAGGGGGTTTGGAAACAGTTTGGTATCTTCTGCAAAGAAACTCCATAAATATAAATATGTATAAATTCCATTCCAGGCAGGGAGCTGTGGGCGTGACATGTGCACGACATTTGGCCTGCCACGGGGTGTCCACTGTGGTGCTTGTGGCAGGGGCCGACGTCCAGGGTGTCCTGCGCCAGCACCTCGCCGTGTATCAGATGACGGGCAATAAGCTCACGACCAATATCCAGGACCTGCCCTCGGTGGATCTGGTTATCTCGGCTCTGTGTGAGGACAGTGAGGAACCCACAAGATACCCGCACCTGGCGGAGTGGGTGACTCAGGGCCGCGCTCCCGTACTGGCGCTCGACCCCCCCGCCGCCGCCACCCCCGGCATCGTCGCCAAGTACTCGCTGCTGCCCGGGCTGCCTCTCGCGCACTCGCCCGACAACGGCAAGCTCTACCTCTGCAACATGGCCATTCCCAAGAAGATTTTTACCGACCTCGGCATCCAGTACAGTTCTCCCTTCGGCTCCAAGTTTGTGATCGCCCTCCATCCGAACGACTCCTGATCGAACAAAAACAAACCGTCGAAGAAACCATTTTCGATCAAGATGACCACGTGTTAACTTTTAACCCTTATCTTGGCAGAATTTAAAAAATAAATACACATTTGATGTTTGAAAACGCTTCAGAACCTCAAACATTTTTTTTCTTCTTTTAAGTTTATTTTGAATTGTGATAATGCAGTAAAGAATGAAGAATGAGATAAAGCAGTTTTAATTAAAGTCTTTTTTACTTGTGTACTTATTGATGAAAAAAAAAAGATATGTGTATTATAGGATACGTTGCCAAGAAAAGGGTTAAACCTTTGGACTAATGTTTCGGATGATGATTGATATTTGTGACCTTCCAAAAATGTGTGTTATAAATATTGTGTTTTTATTGTATAAACGGCCATAATTGGAAATAGTACGTACATTCTATTGCATTTATATTCAGCGATATCGTTGAATTGTTCCGTACGTGTGCTGAAATGTTTGTAGTTGTTTCTAATACGATGTTGACATTTTAATAATTCTATCTATTTGACGGTTAAAGATATTTATAGTTAAATAGTTTTAAATTTTCGTTTCGCAATTTATCACCATGGCGTTTTATTTATATTTCAGTGATGCTGACTGTCCATTCACGATAGGGATTTATTTTTTATTTTTTTAACCAATATTATGATCGATGTCGTCCGTGTGAAACCGCGCTTGCGTGGCTTATATTTATTTATTTTATCAAATCCTGTGGTGTACCCATTCCTATTTCAAACAATTAAGCGTGTGTACAAATGCAAGAAAATAAAAAGATGACGTTTGTGTTGGCATGCTCTTGAATGCACCGTCTTTTCTTTCTGATAACCTCTTCTCCTCACACAAGATATAATGGCAGCTACAAATCACCGAGCTCTGTTTACTGAGACTTGTTATCTAAAACACTCGGGAGAGGGACCTTGATAACGCTTCCCACTGTTTACTCAACATGATAATTATCTTTTTTTAAGAGAAGCGAGCTCTGATTTTGGCAGTTATGTCATCTCGCTCATATTTGTACTGTTTATATACAGTGCGAAAGTGTCCACTGCAGAATTACCACTCTAACATTGTTGATCAATATCACTGTTTTTATCTGTGTTTCTTTAAATTCTTTTGATAAATATACTGTCTACGTTTTGGCAAAACTCCAGTAGCTTATTTGAAGTAATCAAATCAAAAGCACATTCGTTCTGTTCGCGGATCAATTTTTTTTTTCGCATATCTAATTTGCGCAGTAATAAATGTTTTAGTATTTTATGTGCGAATTGATCGACAATGTATCGGTGAATAACTGTGAATGATATTATAATACAATCGTGTGTTTGTGCCAGTGTGCAATATATTTTTACCATGTGAAATTTTTTAAATCAAATCACTATTTTGTTTTATTTAACCATTGAGCGCTTTCGCCTAAGTAGGCATCTTCGGGACTGGTAATAATAAAATTTAACCGAGGAATTTTATTTATATTTTTATCAAAATCATCAACTACTGAGATTTATCAAGAAATGTCTACCAAAAACATTAATTAGTTGCTCATGTTGTTTCATTATCTCTAATGTCACGTAGCGCAATGTTTTAGCACTGATCAGAGACAACACTCAATCACTTGTGCTAATCAGTTTTAATTCCAAATCATCATAATATGCATTTGTCATAGTAAGCGCACATAGTTTCTCTCGTGAAAATTAAAAACACGTTAATAGACAAACCACACCAATTTCACAAAAATGCAGTACATATCTATTTATCTTTATATCTAATCTGTAATCATGTACCGAATTTAAATGGAAAAATACACCGTCATTAAATTTACTTAATAAATATTTGCTAACAATCTTATTGATCGCACTCTATTTATTTTATGTATTTTTTAATTTTTGATGTTTATTTATTTAAACACTTTATACACACATATGCATAAGGGCGGGCATATTGCCTTAAGGCAATTTCTTCCTGCCTGCCAAAACCATTCAATTTGAGAAAACCAGTGATATATATTTGAACATATTGTAGGTATTTTATAATATTTTCATTATAAAATAATGACAATATAATTTTTTTTTTATGAAATAAAAATTGACTAAATATAATATAAAAAAAGGAAAAACTCGAATATTCAGGAAGTGACATATCATACCTGATTTAAATGTAAATAAAGAATGTCTCTGACAGTAGTGGGTAGATTATTCCATAATCGAGCAGCTACTGCTGTAGCCAAATACTTAGTATTTTTTCAAATATATTTTTATTTGTTAATTCACTATTAAACTTTATTTAAAATATGAATTACTTTAAGCCAAAAAGTCGCATTTTGATGATTTTCTCAGAATGTGCTTCGAGTCACAAGGCCCATATTTGATGTGCAACGACAATATACTGTTTTTATATAAATAAAAGTTAGTAAGCTACATGAATATAAAAATAGTTATAGATCAGTGTTGCTAGTGAAGTAAAAAGTGTACGATTTAAGCTTTAAATGCACTCAGTTCCTAACTAAGTTGGTGTTAAAAGTGTGGATCTGGATATCCTAATGGTAAAACAAAATGCCTTCGGCTCTGCAGCACATTGCGGCCTTTGCGCCCATCGCCTCTCCTGCCCAGAGAGCAATGGACAGCCAGCGACCTCGGTCACACTCCTGGGTAGCCAGGAGACGACCATCGGGCATGCCTGTAATAGACGAACCCAGGAGGTCACTTCATATTCCGGTAATTTGCAAAACATATTTTTTTATAAGGGAGTTACAAAGTAAACACTTGTAGGGTTTATGTTGCTGAAGGTTGGTGGAGCTCCTACCCCAGTTAGAGATTAACAGAAGAGACGATTTTGTAATTTAAATGCAGATTTATTATATGGTGAATAAGATACAGCACTTGGTTGAGTAGTTTGAGCGTAGCGGCGATGATGGGTTGAAGAGACTGCACTTGAACCACATGCTGGAACTGTGTGACTGCATTGAACTACACTGACTGAACTGAACTGGCTGAACTTTACTGGTCTGGGCGTTGACTGCGCCCTGTGGTCTCTTTATAGGCCACGTTCCTTTGTTCTTCATAGCTCCATGGTAGGACGATGTTTATGTACTGCAGGACATTGATCTTGTGTTTTGCAAAATGTAAAGAATTTAATTCACTAGAAAACGCTGACTTACTTCATCGGTCGTCGCCTTATAATTTCAGATGAAATTATTTAGCACGTGTGTGTCATCGATCATGGACTATGAACCCCACACATTGAAGTATTTTTTTAGTATTAAACCAAAAAATAAATATCCTTTTGAAATTAATATAAACCTTGTACATTATAAACAAGGTACAAAATACAACAACAAAAAAACTCTGTTCTGGTAAAAAACGGGGCAGCCAAAGGATATAATATAAATATATTATTCATAAAAATAAAATATTAGGTGTTGACACAAGTTGTGTCCGTTTTTTTCCAAATTGAAAAATATGCACTAAATGTAAAACAAAATGGTAAAGGCGTATATTATAATTCTAGGTTATACGATTACGCCAATTGAAAGAAAATTTTCTGCTGTCAGACATTATGTTCCCTTTTTAAGTTAAATTGATTATTTTATTTTATCACTAGCCAACCAAGAATGTCAAGTAGACGAAAGTGAGCTTTTTCGACATCTTCTGTTCGCTTTCAATCGACGGATTAAAGCTGCTGTTTACCCCCAAAAATTCCCTTCTGTTCTCAACACACATAGAATTCCGGAAATAAAGATTCACTTGCGAAATACAAATTGAATGTTGTACATAACCATAATTCCCTAGCCCACACAAAATTATGTAAGGGGAACTGTATTGGTACACCAATTAAAATATACTGACAATGTTGTGAGTTTGTTCAAATTTTTGTAGACAAGAACTGGATTCAACCCCCAAGGGAGCTGTTACTATTAACATATTACAACAGAGATGAAGAAAATTTTAGAGAATTGTCAATACATTATGTTTTAATTAGTGTACTAATACAGTTCCCATTACATTGTAGGTTAGGGAAATATGACCATGTACAACATTCAATTTGTATTTCGCAAGTTAATTTTTATTTTCGGAATTCTATGAGTGTTGAGAACACAAACAATTTTTTTTTGCATAATATTTAGAAACTAAACTGATTTTATTAATTTTTTCGACCTTTTAAAGTATTTATTTTTATTATATTTCCCGCTTATTTTGTATAGAGCTGCCAGTGGAGAAAAAATGTATAAATGTATTTGCTGCAGGTGAATAATATGGTGCTTTAAAACATGCAACTGACATAAAAATATATTTTGTTGTTTTTTTATAAATGTGAAATTATCAATGTAAATAGGTTTGATGTCATTTAAATCAGAATAATAGAAATTAATTTTGCAAGGCTGATGGACCTACCCGTGTATTAATTGTACAATGTTCAATAATTTGTCGCTAGAGTAGAGTATGTGTCATTCTCATGACATTTGACAGCAGTGGTATTAATGCTCGTAAAAGGCTCATTTGTCAAATTCTTTGATCATTTTTCACTACAATGGCCTCAATCAGTGTTTAAGTGTGTTTCGTGTTGTTATCATAAACTGTTATGATTAAATAGTGCATTTGTAACACGTCCATGTTCAGGCGAGAAGTTGTTCTTTGGCCGAACCATTCCCAAAAATTGTCACGCGTATGCCTCAAATGGAATATTTTTGTTCGGAAGGCTGTTGACTATTAATTACGTAAAATAACGTTTGGGCAATGGCCCAAATTACAGAGTATGGCTACGTCCCTTTTCCAGACGAAACAGAAATAGTAAGTAATGTATAACAGGTTTATGTCTAACTGTAATTCAACATTGTCAATCCATCGATACAAAATACAAATATTTCCGCAGCAAATGTCGCATCTTACTTGAAGAATCTTAGAATGTTTCTTTTCAATGTGTTATTTCTTGGCGCTTATAGTCTCAATTTAATACCACAAAACATTATAAACAAGTTAATAAACACCGAGTCTTCATACAAATAATGTACTTATAATCTTCGAAAAAACATTGGTAGCTTTTGTTTTTTTCCCGATAAGTTTTCCATATTAGGATATTGTGATAAAAAACATGAATGTTTTTATTGCATGGTATTATTTTAATTAGTTACATCCTTTTATAATATTATGTATAACTATCTGCTTCAATGTTTGTGATTTTTAATTATTTCAAGGTAACATGCAGGTAGTATTTTCAAACATGATTACTTTAATGCATTCATGTACTCAATATTATTTTATTTATTTATTTATACTTTAACATTGTTTGTATTCTTTTTTTATACATAATAATGTTCCCTCACCTCATAATGTCCCGTGCCGAGGGAAACATTTTACAAAATGCGAAACATGCCTTAAATTAGCTTTTTAACAAAGTTAACATAATAATATCAACATATATTATACTATATTATTTATGTTTAAGTAACATGTATTCTTGGCACATATATATACTTTATATTTGTGTAATAATGATTTTTAATTTCTTACATTTGATTAGCTAGGCATTTATCATTAAGTAGTTTTAGTTTTTCTTTTTTATGTTATTGTTTTATTAGTATAGGACTACTTACGCTCTAAAGATAGAACATCTCTATCTTAGAACAGGCTGTGCCATGTTAGATGGAGACTATCATAAACAGAGAACACTCCGTTTTCATTTTACGTTAATTGGTTTTATATAGATTCCCTGTTATTATGTATGTACTCGTATATATATTTTTTTGCAATAAATTTATAAATAAATAAATAAACAAAAAAAACGTAATCGAATAAAACTAATTATCATTAACATAATAAACAAAAAAAAACTATAATAATCATAAAAAACATAATCAATTTATTTAGACCAATAAAACGAATTTCACAAACAGTACACACATTTTACCTATTTGGCTTGATACACTCATCGATCCATGTTGTTTATGTTTGAATAAAAACACTATTCAATGTTTTATCGATTTTTAACAAAAAAAAAACAAAACCATTTTAATTAATTTGTTTTACGAGTACCTACTTGGCATTAATTAACTAGTTTTTGTTTGAAACTCGTTTGTATGTAGCCGAAACAAGTGCGAATATAGTTTTGTATAGGATACTAACAAATTTTTTGACCTTGCGAAACAAAGGCACCACATGCTAAGCACCGAGTATCAATACTATACAATAATATAAATGGCAAAAGCGGCCATTTTATTTTTCTTTTCTTGTACTGAAAACAATATTTGAAAGTCTTACGATCAAGTTTTTAAGTAGTACAATTTGGCATAAATATTATAAATACATTTCACTACAAGAAATATTTTTACATTAAATATTGAGCGTTAACTTATTGTCAGCCTCGTTGCGTAGCGGTCGGCGCGTTAAATTACCATGCAAGAGGTCTCGGGTTCGATTCCCGACATGGTTGGCATGAAATATTTATTTAAAAGTCGAAGTAAGACTGATCATCTTACCTGTCTCCTTTATTGCTTTCGCTTGATGAGGTAAAATTCTTCAATAATTACAGTTTGAGCAGGTATGAGTGGTGGCAAAAGTTGGTTTGCAACCAGTAGTCTTTGGGTAAGTCTGCTGCTTTTGGGTGTGCTGCCGGTGACTGGCCTTAAGTGTCACCCGGGGGCGTTCTGATGCTCCAAAGAGTAGTAACTAACATTTCCTATCGCTGTCAACATAAAGGGGTTTGAAAAGGGTGAAGGATTTATTTATTTTCTTTATACTTCCCCTTGTCTCTACCTTGTAGACGATGAGGGGGGGTTTTAGAGCGATAGTGAAAGGGACATTGAAAGTTGTAAATATAAATATTTGTTCGCGTTTTTCCCGACTGAATTTGGTCATGTCGATTTCCTCCCTAGGGAGTTATTTAGATCTAAATTGTGAATGTTTAAACATAGGGAGAATAGTGAATGTTACACAGTGTAAAGTGGCTACTTAAACCAGCCAATGACAGATCATAAGCCCTGTAAATGCTTAAATTTCCATATTCCCTTCCCAAAAATGTTTTCCATCTCTGTTGTAACAAAACAAAAACAAAAAAAAAACATATCACATGAAATTTTTTTTATTGAATTAAACACAGTGTGTAAAGTGGCCACTTAAACCAGCCAATGACAGATCATAAGCCCTGTAAATGCTTAAATTTCCATATTCCCTTCCCAAAAATGTTTTCCATCTCTGTTGCAACAAAACAAAAACAAAAAAAAACATAGGTGTTAACTTAAGTTGTGTCCATTTTTTTCCAAAAAAGAGAACAAGAGGACACAAAAAAAAAATTGCAAAAAAATAGTAAATAATTCACAGCATCTTCATCGCACACTACGCAAATATAGCAAGCAGCTTTGGCAGCTTTACTTCCTTGATTGAACGCTAACCGAAAGAGGTTGGTACTTGAAAAAAATCTGATCAAATTTTACATGGAGAACTGTATTTTTTATCCACCCGGACACTGACCAATTATCATAATTATTTCATTTCTGCACCTAATAGAGTATAAGGCACTACATTAGTACACCAATCGTCGCGCATCTCGATCATTTTTATTACATTTAACTTTATCTTTTTTTTTTGCACCACAACAGGCCAGGAGACCCAATTACTGTGGTGAATTACATCACAGAACACCCAGGCTTGAGAAAAATCACATTTTAATTTTTGTGTTCTCACCAGGAATCGAACCCGGAACCTTCCGTGTGTGAGTCAAGCGTCTTAACCGCTACACCATGGAGGCTGACCATATTAAATGAAGGTAATATGGTCAGCCTTACGCTTCATGTCCAGGGACTTTGAAATATTCTAGTGTAAAAGCATCTTTATAAATAAATGTTTCATTTCAACCATGCCGGGAATCGAACCCAAGACTTCTTGCATGGTAGGCAAACACGCTGACCACTACACCACGAAGCTGACAGCACAATAATATCCCTTCGAACTTAAGTTTATTTCAATTTTTAGGAATTATAAACAGCTGAATGAAATATCAAATTTATCACTTCCTATTTTTTTTAATTCATGTATACATTGGCGAAGGCCCACTTAATATTTGCTCGCGACGCACTGTTGGGTCGCGACCCATAGTTTGGGAAACCATGCTCTAGAATATTTCATGGTCCCTGGACTTGTATCTGAAGCATAAGACTGATCATCTTACTTTCATGTAACAAAAGTCATACGCTGCGGTTGGTGTACCAATGCAGTGCTCTGTGCACCATTAGATCTGAAAAGGGAATGATGATGATGATAGGAAAATACAATTTTAAGAAAATGTTAGTGATTTTCAAATTTTCAATTTCAAGTATTTACATAACCTAAACTTTGATTAATTACTGATTTGAAATAAAGGTATTTTGTAGTTTACTTAATTTATGTTTCTTTTTTATTCCAGACGGATGAAAACTCCTGTTTGCTGCGATTAAAGGTTGTCGCTGGTCATGCTTTGGCCAAAAAAGATATATTCGGTGCAAGGTAACACAATATATTTTGTAATTAATTTATTTAAGTTGGAGCATATGGTATCCACAAAAGGCCGTTATGCATCTCTATCGGCTGCCAACTCCTTTGCGTCCTCCCAAGTCAGGTTCTCGTCCCGAAGTTCTGACATAAACTGCCGACGAACAGTCAGCAGTGGACGTCCAGGACGTCGAGAACCTGATGCCTTGTAAAGTAGGCAAAAAAAAGTGATTAAGGCTCTCAGGAGGCATCCGCAGTATATGGCCTGGCCAACCGTATCGCCTCCGCTTGACGACAGTTGTCACCGAAGTTTGCTGCGTCCGTTCTCTTATTACTTTATTCCTCACAAAGTCAAATTTTAAAATATAATTAATGTTAATTTTAAATATTAATACAAAATTGTATATTTCTATTACTATTTTTCTATAATATGTCCAAATATAGTATATACAATTGCTAGATTTAACCCTCGAGGGATCTTTATCTGCTGATTTTACTTACCGCCAATTTTGTTAGGCGCTTTACAATTCTATACTTTTTTTAGATGTTATTATTTTATTTTTCTTTCTCTTCTTAATTCATTTTTATTTTTTGGTCCTTTTTTGTGTAAAATGCATTTCTGTCTTCATATTTAAAAATGCACTTCTTTTCTTTCCACTTTTATACTAATATGTAAAGATGATATTTTTAATATTTTTCTTTTTTTTCAAAAAATCATTTATATTTTTTTTTTCTACTTCGGTGTTAAATACATGTCTGTCTTTATTTGTATATATGTATGTAAAAACATGTAAAAGCTTAAAAGGCGTTTAAATAAATAAATAAAAAATACTTAATCTTACATTCTAACTGAGCTAACACTCGGTGGCGGCTGAAGGGGTTAAAAATGGAGGGGTCGTTTTTTTTACTAAATAGCTACATGCATATTTCACACTAAAATTTTTATATTGCCTCACATGTAATTATTTTAATTTTTTTGTTCATTATTATTATGGCTTAACACGAGCACAGCCTAAAAAGCCGTAATATGTTAGTGAATATGTATATAAATGTAATTTAAATTAAGATATAAATAAATAATATGTAATTAAAAAACAAAGCCTTAAAAAGAGTTTTTTTTTAAAACCGATACACAGATTCGATGTTAAATGAATTAAAAGTACTAACATATTAGTGAAGAATTATAATAAATAACAATTATTTTATTTATTTCCCATATTTAAAACTACCATAAAACATTATCGATTGTCAAATATAATGGTAAGCTGTGCATAATCACTTATATAAACGATTAGCCCCTGCTTCACCAGTAATGTCTTAATAATTTTATACTTATGTGCTTTGGAATGCAAATCGTTTTTCTTTTGTTGTTTGAGTGTGTTGTATTGGGCGAATTCTTCTGTTTTCTGTATGTGCAGGAATTTTGTTGTCGTTTATTTTGATGGTATTACTACATTCCTCTTTTGCAAAGCGGGATCTGGGCCTCAATTATGAACACTATCTTCATCTGTACATATCGAGACGGTATATTTAATTTCTGGACTATCTGTATCTTCCTCGATATGTTCTACCTGCTTGTCATCTCGACATCATATGATTGAAACGAACCAATGAATGACCGCAAAAATTAGTCCGCGTTCCTTACTTCATTAACATTTAAAATAGTTCTCATTTATATTTTAAATAGGCTTCTGTGATAGAAAGTGCCCACTTCAAAGCAATTGTAAACTCCAATAAATTGCTCGCTTGAACATGATTTTAAAAAGACTTGACATTTGCCAAGACAATATGCCTAACGATTGTCTGTATTTATCTACCGAGCTACTACAAAGCCGGCTCCTTTAACGTCTCGATACGTACACTCCGGAAGATAGTAAAGCAGACGGAAAAATTATAATAACTAGTTATTTTTTTGTAGTGGCAACTTTCTTACGCCTAGAAACTCTTATATGTTAATAGGGCAGAATTTAGCGACATTATTTTTTGCATCTAGCCACTCGTTTCGGAAACTGACAGTCATTTCAGAATTTAATTCGACTTTAAAATGTACTTTTTTCTTTTATATTTTGAATAGGCTTTTAAGAAAAAAATGTTGCAACCTCAAAACCATAAAAAAAGGAAGTAAATCTTAACTAAAGGAAAAATTGCTCGGTGGAGCAAAATTTTTGTCACTTAATGCGTAGATAAACGTATCGAGGGGTTCTAGACCCGTCGGTATAAACTGATGTACTTACATCAAAACTTGATGGTGGGGGGATCGGTAGTGTATCTTAGTAGTCGGTCGGGAGACTTTTAATCTTTAACTATGACGTCATACTGAAGCTATGTCATTTCAGTGCGTAGATATGTGTACCGTGACGTATGATTCCCCTTGTTTCATATCAATGTACCTACTCAATACTTGAAGGTAGAGGATCGGTAGTGTATCTTAGTAATCACTAGAGAGAATTTATCTTCAACTAGAATATGGTGATTGTAAAAACCAAACCAAAATTTGGAACGCTTTTGTTCTATTCAATAGAGCTAAAGGGCTTCTCTAGTGAATTATTACTCTGAGCATACAACTAACCAAAGTATCAAAGAATATCATTTTGAACTTATCAAGTTATGACAGTGCCAAAAAAAAATGCTCTCACGCAAAGCTGAAGAAAATTACATGCATCGTTGTTCTATACATTAAACACATTTGAAAATGTTAATGTGCAGTTTTATATTACACCTGCATACGTGTAATCTGCCGTCCTTATGAAGATTGCAGTATCTAGAATTTTTGATGACATTTCGTTAAATGCAGATTTGGAATCACGAAGAAAAGATCTTTATTTTAGTCCTGCTCACGTATCAATATTCCTTCAGGAACCATGAAATCCTGGAAGTAAAACTGCAGTAGCTAGATTTTCAGTTTATATTTATCTTTTATTTAGATATATTTGAGTTTAATTTATCTTTTTAATTCAAAATTTAATATGAAAACCAAATTAATCTCCAAGGTTTTTCCTTTCTTTTGATACATGGCATCATAGAATTAAGAATAGTCCAGAAACCGCATACGCGCATCAAACAGAAGGCGACTAAACTACTCTTAAAGTTGTTTGACGTTTTGATCCATTAGTTTCATTGTAGACGTCGCTCACTACACAACTCCCGATTTTAATTCAAATATGCCTTGTTGTGTTGTTTTAAAGTGTAGAAATACTGCTTGGATCTTAAAGAAACAGGATGGGATCACATTTCATATGCATGTGTAAGTAGCAAATGCATTACTTAAAAATAGAATTATTTTTCCATCTGTCAGATTGTCAAAGAAAACAAAATGGACATTTTGTTAGTGTTGCCAGGGTAGTCTAATTTCTTACGCTACATCGCTCATCTAATTAGGGAACTAGTGAAAATTAGACTTCTCGGATCAAACAACGCCGTGGTGGACATTTGACCGATATTGTCTTAAACATAAAATATTACTTAACATGAAATAAAAATATCTGTTTAATGTAAAATAAAATTTGTTTTATTTTTCAAGTTCAAAGTTCATTAATTAAGTTACTCTTATTAAATAACCCTTTACTTATCTACTCTGTTGTGTCAATCAATGTTTCCGCATGTACAATAAAATTTTAGAGAAATTAACAAATTGCTTTTTTTTAAAAACATAATTATCTTATGATTATATTTTACGCGATCTGACAACATTACGTGGCGACTTAATGTATGCGCGCGGCGAAAGTGGGGGATTTTTCGGAAACAGTCTGATGTATTCAAATATGATTCTACGCTCCTTCTGGACTATTTTAAATTCTATGCATGGCATATAGTGATGACATGCATAGTATTGAAACAACATTATTTTCTTTTACCGTGTTTTTCTTAGAAACATGTCTAACTGAGATAGTGCACGCTTCATACGGAGGGCTGTAATGTAAAACTACACTTTGGCAATACAATTTGTATCTTCTAAGAAATTGTTTGTATTGAAAGACTACGTATTATGAGCGGATATTAATTTGATAGCTTTATGATGTTAATATTGAATTTATAAAATGTGAAATCCTTCAATGACGCATCTTTGGAAAAGTTAAAAAAGCGACATACAAATATATTTAATAAAAAATATGTATATAGCAATAATAAACAATTAAATCAGGTTTTGATTCAACGGTTTATACTAGTGATAATGATGAGATGCCTGTCAGCTAGTTCATCTGGAATGCATAGTTCCCTTAGATATTCCGGAGCAGAGTTGTGCAGTGACTTATACATAAGCCAACAGAGTTTGTATTCGACCCTCTGTGGAAAACGTAGCCAGTGTAGTTCCCGAAGTAGTGGAGTGATATGACTGAACTTAGAGATTCCGAAAATAAGTCTCGCTGCGGCATTCAATACAGATTGTAGGCGAGTCATTTTGTTCTTCGGTAGACCTGCATAGATACCATTACAATAATCGACTCTAGACACTACAAACGCATTTATTAATTGACGGGCGGCATAATATAAATTAAAATAAATAAAAATACCGAATGTACACTCCGAAGCCATCCACGCACACACATGAACACACATATTAAACATACACCAACATATACATTACATGCGGCACATATACATAGCATAAACCACTCATGATGCACATTCAGCAACTATCCCAAATAATCGACCCCATGAAGAAATTTTCTGTACAAATGCAACGTGCAGTTAAAAATGTCTTCATCAATACTGAGTCCATTATAATTTCTACAGGTACGTCTAATGAATGAATTCGAGGTATAATTGTTTTTACAAATTGGTACATAAAAAAAGGGATTATTTTTTTTCAGTTTCAGTGCTGCAAAACAGCGTTTATTTTATAATTAAAAAATACATATAATAATTTGTTACCCACTAAAGACTTCGGTGGGACACATTTTTTTTTTATGACAGGTTTATATTACATTTATTTTATTTATATTTTACAGATTTATTTATAAACAGGCACTATAAAGCATCTAGAAGATATTTCTTCAGTTCTTTTTTTTTCATTTGAAGATTTCTCATATTAATGATGGTTTGTGGGAGATCATTGAACAATCTTGGAACAACGCAATTTAATGTTCGCTCTCCGAAGTAATTTGTAATTCGGGGAACAGACAGGGAGCCCCTAGTTTTTAATCTAGTGTTGTAAGTGTGGGAATTTAATCTGGTATAGCGAAGAGGACAACGGAAACCAATATTTTGTAACTAATTCTACGCTTCTTCTGGCTTATTCTTAATTCTATGGATGAAATATTACAATTTTGTTTTTCTAAAATAGTCTCTCTTATTTATTTATATTTTTTTAAGGAGTTGCATAGTATTTACAAAAAAATCTCAGGTAGTTTTAAAATTTTATTTGTACTATTTTAGTTTACTCAGCACATTGTAATTTATTATGTCAACAGTAAATTTTGCAGTAGGTTCTAGAATGTAAAAAATTATGTGTGGGAAGATGAATGAATCATGAATGAATGCTGACATTTCTGTTGGCTTACAATCATAGTCATATTCCATTTCAGGCATTTTTAATCACATTAGGTATGCTATTTTATGTTGTGAGTATAAATTAAGATTTTTTGTTTTAGATAAAAATTAACAGCAATCAACATGTTCTCCTGGTGAGAAAAACTCTCAAATTAAATTTAGCGTTCAGTTCGGTATTACTATTATCAATAAAATGCTATGTAGATTAAGAAACCGTGTAATTGAAAAATCTCATTGCAAAGGTTCATTAACACATCTGCAGACACTTTTTTCTTGTAGGATCCACTCATGGACACATAACATTCTTATTTTTTGGAGTTTACTTCCGATCGGACCGTAGTTAGTGGTTTGAAGTCAATCTCATTTGACTGACGTTTTGGGACACTTTTGTTACTGACTGTTTTTCATAGGGACAACATGATGTCTTTTGGACTGATTTCCTAAACGAGAGACAAGATTTTAACGGCTATAGCCGACACAACCGCGATCATGTTAATAGTAATAAATTATTAATATCATTAAGTAGACTCCTCCTCCCCGACATTTTCATTTGAAATAAAATTACTACTTATACAGGGTGTTCTTTACACCCTGTCGCACTCGAAACCACGATGATCAGTATGGGCGAGAAGACATATTTAAAAAAATATTTAGAACAAAGAAAATTTGTAAAAATAAAATATTAAATAAACCAAATGGTTGCTTACTTCTGCAGGGGAGAAGCGAGGGGGGCGCGGCCGCACGGCTAACGGTGTGTCAGACTCCCCCCTCCCCCCTCCTCGTTTCTCCCCTGCAGAAGTTGGCAACCATTTGTTTTTTTAAATATTTTATTTTTTTAAATTTCATTCATTCTAAAAAAATATTTTAATATGTCTTCTTGCTTATACTGATCATCGTGGTTTCAGATGTGACAGGGCTTAAAGAACACCCTGTATTATCCACTTTATACAGTTGGGATGTTTTTAAATTATTAGGATAAATGGAAATTGTATAAATAAAGAACTATTTATTTTTAATATTTAAAGCATTAACTTTGTGGTCAAACATTTTACTAAATGTTATTAAATATTTGTATATAACTACTTACCGAATTTTCTATGTCTACCAGTTTCGAGACGTACGCATGTTGGTTTAATTGGTGTCCTGACGAAGAGACGGGTATGTCTCGAAACCGGTAGACATAGAAAAGTCTGTAAGTGGTTATGTACAAATATTTAATAACATTTAGTAATTATATATTTATTATTAAGATTTACATACATACATACATACATACATACATTTATATATATATTGATGAGAAAAGAAACAAGAAGAAACAGTTAACAAATTGATAAAAAAAAAAATACATTTGCAATTCACAATTTGTCGCCCTACTAGACATAATCTGTTCTAAGGCAAATGAATTGTGAATTTACTGGTCTGCATTGGAACATTGTATAAAAAGTACTTGCAGTTAATGTTTTTAATTTATTTTTAATAGTACTCGTATATATATATCTTGAATATTTTTGCTACAACTATTTTCAATGCTGTTTCAATATCGTTTTTTGGGGGAAATAATCCATGAATGACATTTCAGGAAGAGTTGTTAAGAAGGTTACAGATAATCCTCTTCTACTTATTTTATTGATCCATCACTGAGTATATAATTACCTTTGTTTGCTCTCTTGTGCGGAAAGAAAGACATTTGCGTCTGCGGTAAAGAAAGAAAGGAAATCATATTTGCTTGACAAATGTTACGAATTGCAAATGTCAAATAATGCTATTAAATTACGGTGATTATGATTGGCAATGTAATCTATGGGAAATTTATGATGACGATGTTTGAAATGTGTTAATGTGTAAACAATTTTTTTATTTTATTCTAGAGATGTTTTGCCAAACATAATCTTCATATTGTTATTTTGTTCGAGAATTTTTTTAAAATGCATTGCGTTTAACTTATTTTTCTCCCGAGTGTTACTAAGAACTCATTATGAGACAGCATAATGAAAATAATTATATTGATATTAGGTATATAAAAGTAATATAAGAACAATATAAGAACAGAATAAGCACTCGCACTCACTGCTCACTCAACTCACGTATAATTAAATAGACACGTTACTGGTTCCGAGAAAATAGTATTTGGGCATTTGTGCAAAATAGCCTTCATTGTTTAGCGGACTTTTATTATGATTAAACATGACACTGTATGGATGATTTGAGGTTAAATGAGAAAGATGGATTACAATTGAAGTTATTTATTGAGTAGATACACACGAGTTACATCCTTACAATTTTGTACAGAAGGAATTTACAATAGCGAACACTCGGCGAGGAGCTGGTGGACAGGCGACACGAAATGCCAAGATGAAATGTGAATGTTCTTCCGATGCACGACACTTAATAACTTGTCCGAGCTGACGTTGCATCCGATTATGCGTTGCGTATATAATTACCTTTGTTTGCTTCCTCTTGTGCGGAAAGAAAGACATTTGCGTCTGCGGTAAAGAAAGAAAGGAAATCATATTTGCTTGACAAATGTTACGAATTGCAAATGTCAAATAATGCTATTAAATTACGGTGATTATGATTGGCAAAGTAATCAATGGGAAATGGATGATGACGATGTTTAAAATGTGTTAAGGTGAAAACAATTTTTTTATTTTATTCTAGAGATGTTTTGCCAAACATAATCTTCATATTGTTATTTTGTTTGAGAATTTTTTAAAAATGCACTGCGTTTAACTTATTTTTCTCCCGAGTGTTATTAAAAACTCATTATGAGACACAGCATAATGAAAATGATTATATTGATAATTGGTTTATAATAGTTAATATAAGAACAGAATAAGCACTCAAACTCAAAGCTCACTCAACTCACGTATAATTAAATAGACACATTACTGGTTCTGAGAAAATGGCATTTGGGCATTTGTGCAAAAGTGCCTTCATTGTTTAGAAGACTTTCATGATGATTAGACATGATACTGTATGGATGGGTGCGCGTGAATTAATTTGAGGTTAAATAAGAAAGATGGATTACAATTGAAGTTATTTATTGAGTTTTACACACGAGTTACATCCTTACAATTCTGTACAGAAGGAATTTACAATAGCGAACATTCGGCGAGGAGCTGGTGGACGGGCGACACGAAATGCCAATATAAAATGAAAATGTTCTTTCGATGCACGACGCTTAATAACTTGTCCGAGCTGACGTTGCATTGGATTATGCGTTGCGGGCCAAAGCGGTGTTCGGCTCTGCCAACCTCACGGCTTGTTGGTGATGCCCTATAGAAATATGCAGTCACATCTGTAATGAAAAAATGCTCTGATGTATTGTCTCATTCTTAAATACAATCTAACAAATAGATAATTACAGTTAAACTTGGTTATAACGATCACGAAGATAGCGAGATATCAGATATAATGAGGAAACATTTTATGACATTTTTGTTTGTAGTTTTCTCCATACATTCAAAAATCATACAAAAATATTGTCGACAATTGAGCGAAAACTCTTCAATTGTTTAAAAACATCATTTTCTAAATAAGAACCCAAGTAATAAAATCCAAATGGGGGACTAACTTATTATCGATGCCACTGGGCATTGGGATCGGTTTACGTTTATAATGCTATGTAAGTGTCTAAGTACATATGTAGTGTTTTGGCCGACATCATGGACAAAGTATCACAAATATGGTTGGAATTGCATGTAAAAAATCCAAGCTTTAAGCACAGGCTCGGTACCTCATTACAATTTACAGCGTCATTTTTAGTTTATGAATGACATTCTCGTTTCAGGGGTTTTTACAATGTTTTTTTTTAATGTTCTATGGTCAATGCATAATGAACATTACAAGTGGGTGATGTCAGATAAGTTAAAACCTAACTCTTGAATTATAAACATGACTACTTACAAGCAGAAGTGTTTCAATTTGCAAAAAAAGTGGCAATTATTTGTAAAATAGAATGTGGCGCGAAATATGTTGAAGTGTGTAAAAAGTTTTCTCTATTCTTATCAAATGGTCAACATTGTGAAAGAATACGGTATGTTTGTAAGCATTAGTTATAATTATCAATAGTGACAATATGTAATGGCAATTGGATTTAAAAAACCTTTATCTGGTATAACGAGCAAATTTGGTCGGTCCCGTCTTCCTCGGAATAACCAAGTTCGACTGAAGTTATATTTTAAAGTAAATTTTTCAAAATTTTGTCGGCTCCCAACTGGTGTATATCTCTTTCTAACATGAATGATTGCATGTGTACTGTGATTTGCCATCTCTTTTTTTTAAATTGCTGACGTCAATGCGATATTTGCTATATCGTCGGTGATACTCCAATACCGCGTAACTTATCATCATCATTATCATTCCCTTTCTGCACCTAATGGTGCATAAGGCACTGCATTGGTACACCAATCGCAGTGTATCTTGTTAGTTTTTGTTACATGAAGGTAAGATGATCAGTCTTACGCTTCAGGTACCCGTCCAGGGACTATGAAATATTTTTTGTGAAAACACCCTTTTAAATCAATATTTCATATCAACCATGTCGGGTATCGTTCTGAGACCTCTTGCATGGTAGGCAAAAGCGCTGACCATTACACCGCAAGGCTGACTACTGCCGCGTAACTTATACGTAATAATAAAATGAAATAAACCATCAATGGATTTTTCTGCTGGGGAACCTAAAAAGCGTTTTGTTAATATTATTACTTCGTCGTCATTACCAAAGTACTTTCGAAACGACCCAAATTTTTACCGGACACGGAGCTATGAGAAGTTACCTACATGGGTTTAAATTAAGGAATGATGACTATTGTCCATGCGATGATATTTCTTCACAGAGTATCGAACATCTGTTATTTCAGTGCCCATTCTTCAGTTTACAACGCCATTATCTTGAAGCAGAATGCAGGAAAGAATATCCTTAACAGATATCCACACTGTCGTTAAAAGTAGTTATCACGCGCCATTGTTCTTGCACTTTGCAACAATGGTGATTGGACTCATAAAGGTAATAAACCAAAATCAGTGATCGAACATCCCATTTCCAAGACAAACAAAAACGATTTTTTCCGAGTACCTTAGCCTTGTACATGACACGTAAGGCTACTAAATACAGGGGTCCAAATATATATATAAAAAAATAAAATAATAATATTACTTATGATTTTATTCAACCAAAAGTACCGCTAATGGCATCAGAAAAACTAGCATTATTGACAGTTAAAAATACCTATAATTTAAAATTACCAGCTCTTAGTCTTTATCAGTGGCGGCTTTCCCTTATGTCCATTGGGTCAATGACCCCCCAACATTTGCCACCAATCAAAATAATTTACTTAAAATACATTATAAACAAAGTATATAATACAATGCAATTAGGTTTTATAATATTAAAAAAAAAAAACATTCATTCAAATATATATAAGGACCTATTAATCTTCATGTTTTTAAAGATTTTATCTAGAATACAATTAAGCACATGCACCGTCAAATATTCATGTTATATCAAATGCGCGGGTCATTTCTGTAACTGTCCCAAAGCTAATGTCTTATATCTAGATTTTCTCATGAGAAAGAAAGAGATGAAACTTCCCGTGCGTACATGAACATCGGAACATGTGACCCAAAATTAATTCAAATGCGGGCATTGTCCCGGTAGAGATAACAATATGAAACAAGGAAGATAAGAATAAGATTGATAATAATAATAACATATTGGCATTGGTCTAGACTGGAAGAGATACGCTGATAAATGAATACTTACACTTAAAAAGGACGAATTCTTAAAGGAAAGGATTATCATAAGTTTATATTTTCTCGTCCCTTTTTACAAGATTGAAATGAGCTTTGTGAATGAATATTATTATAATATATTGTTTCTTGCACGTGTCCAATTACCTAGTGTTTGTTAGAGTCCTGTTTCGTATGCACTAAACTCATATTGCCTCGTAAAATTGAAATCCCGTACATTTTAGTAAGTTAAATGTAGTAGTAATGTTTATATGTAGAATTACAATGACGACAGTTGAGAGTGAAAGATATTTTTCAACGCCAAAGCGAATTAAGACCTTTTTATGAGCCAAGATAAAGTACACTCGCTATCTTAGGTAATTTGTATATTTGTGTAACATATTAGAAAAATCTATCTAGACATATATACAGTCGAACTCGGTTATAACGATCACGGAAATAGTGAGATCTCTGATGTAACGAGGAAACATTAGTTGACATTTTAGTTTATGGTTTTTTCCATACGAGCTACTTCTCGGACATACCGAACAAAAATATTGTCAAAAATTACACGAAAAATCTTTGATTGTTAAAAACATCATTCTCGAAATAAAAACCTAAGTGATAAAATCCAAACGGTCGGTTGTTGTCTTCGATAGTTAGATGTAGCTAGAATAGAAGTGTCTTCGATTGTTAAAAACATCATTCTCGAAATAAAAACCTAAGTGATAAAATCCAAACGGTCGGCTAACGTAAAGGATAAATACCGCCGGGCGTTGGGATCGGATTATGTTTATGACAGCTATGTAAGTGTCTAAGTACCTAATTGGATTTTTCGCTGACAATATTGAAAAATAAACAAACAGTTTTGAAAATTCCAAGCTTTGTGAACTTAGTAAGTGCCGGTTCGGCACATTGCTACAATTTACAGCTGCTTTTGTAGTTTATGAATGACATGCTTGTTTAGGGGGTTTTTACAGGGTTTTTTAGATTTTTTAATATTCTATGTTTATTTCAATACACAATAAACATTACAAGTGGGTGATGTCAAATGAGTTCTAGACCAGATCAGTTAAAACTTAACCCCTGAATTATAAACATGTCTACTAACAAGAGGAAGTGTCTCTCAATTCGTGGAAAAGTGGCAATTATTCGTGAAATCGAACGTGGTACGAAAAATGCGGAATTGTTCAAAGTTTTCTCTATCTTCATCCTCAGTGTCAAAATTGTGAAAGAATAAGGATATTTATTTGTCTGCATTTGAAAAGAATATCACGGACACAAAAAAAATTTGAAAGTGTGATCGTACTAATGTCGATGTCGCGTTGCTCCAATGGTTCTGTACCCGAAGAAACGCAGGATTTTCCATCAATGTACTATATTTACTTGTTTACTAAGTGACAATGTGCAATAGCGATTGTATAAAAAAAACATTTCTCTGGTATAACGAGTAACGTTTATAACGAGCAAATTCAATCGGTCCCATCTTCCTCGTAATAACCTAGTTCGACTGTATATATATTTTTGTATTTTTACAAAAAAAAAAATTATTGTGAAATACACATGTACCTATTTAGTAAAAAAAATTACCCCCCCCCATTTTTAACCCCCTCAGCCATTACTGGTCCCTATAACAAATTTAGTACAGTAAATCATTTTTCTAAAAAACATCGCAGGTTACGTGATAATTGCAATATTCCCGACGATATGTTAGACGTAGCTAGAATAGGAGTAACGGGTCTATTTGTCACCCTGGGTTGATACTCTCCGCCACACTATTTCACAGTTCCTATAACATTCTGAATTAATCGATTTGTAATCATTTATTTTATTTTCAGTGACCCGTATGTTCGAGTTGACATTCATACAATAAATGGAGACATCCTGGTTGACTCAGTTTTCACAAAAACGAAGAAAAAGGTATGTTTACAATTTCTCTTCTTAAAATATTAAATATTATAGCTTGATTAAAATGACAGTTGTCAAACTAATTTTTTTTTTTTTTTTAAAAAAAAAGAAATATTTGCGTTCTTATGATTTACCCAATTATTTAATTTTGACGGCCATTTTCAACGAGTTGTAAATAACTCACTATTAGAAAATGGGAATCGAGTTGGGGTAGAGTGGGATTCGAACCACGGACCTTTGGTCCGTGAGTCCGAGACACTAGCCACAGGACCACAACCCGATTCTAATGTCACTAGTGATGGGAAATTATTGATCACTGATTATGTACCGATCAAATTAATTTTATCAGTTTTTTCATGCAAACATGAGACTCTGTTTCCGAAAATTGATATGAAAATGCAAAAAAGCCTATTATAGTGTGTTAAAGACAATTATTTACTAAAAAAAAAAGACATTAAATACTTTTTTTCGTGAATAAAAATAAATAAATATTTTTTTATTCAATCAATTTACGTTGATCAATCTGTAACAAGTTTTTTTTAACCAGGTATTTTATATATTTTTTCTACTGACCGATTTCAAAGCTATACAAGCTTCTTTATCAAGGTATACTTAACTAATGAATTCTATCCTATTTTATTTTTTCAATTTTTACTAAATGTTATTCTGCATATGGAGCTAATAAATCAAGTATGTCTTCTTGTCTTGTAAGGATGGGAAGCGTAATGTGAGATGAATACGATCTTTGAAACTATACAGGAGTGGACTAAAAGAGATTTAGTTTATTTGGTTATTTATCATTTTATTTTTTTGTTTCAGAGTTCCACTATTATTGAAAATTGCAGGAAAACCTAGAATTTATTTATTTTATATAATATTGGCTTTCTGATTTATAATTGTTTTATTTGTATCTGATTTCAGACACTAAATCCAGTATGGAATGCAGAGTTTGTGTTTCGTGTAAGTAAAAAATAATTGTTACATTTTCAAATCAATAAATGACCAGATTTTTTTTCCGTCACATTCCCTAGGATTGAATATAAAAGAGGCTATGCTCTCGTTCAATGAATGGCCTAGCAAATGTCAATTTATTAAATACTCATTAGTCAGTTACGTTATTGTTAATCAATAATTAGTAAAATTAAATGCTGCAGCTAGACTTTTTTGAGGAATTTCTATGTTCGGTCCTATCACTCCACTACTTGATTTATTTTATTAGGTAAACAAACAGTATGTTCAAAACATATTGACAATTTCTTTGTATATTAGTGTAGGACACCCATACACGCGATAAAAAAATTGTTTGCACTGAAGACAATAATTTAAATTATGTCAAATAAAACAAACGTGATAAAAAATGAATAGAATGTATATAATAACAAAATTAATTAAACATCATGTGCTTCTCTCAATATTTCTATGACTTTTGACTTCAATTTAAGTTCATTGTCACGAAAAATATCAAGGTAAATCTGTAGTCATATTGCTTGCATATTCTAGGTATTGTAGATTGTATAAATCATTTGTTAACTCGTTGTCTGTGTAAAACAGAATGGTTTTGTCTTTGTAAACTGTGTTACTTCTGTATAAATCATTGTACAACACTGCTCTAGAGTACCTAACTCAAAAAACTATGCATTCCAGATGTTGTAAGAATATGTTTATGGGTGCATTATTTAAAAATTAAAAAAAAAAAAAGATGTTTTGCGCTTAGACCAGCACAATGATATTGATCATTATACGTACATATTTGTGGTCGTAGGCCCTATGGCATAAAATGCTTTTCCAATAGAATCAGAAATTTGTGGAAGTGATGTTTTGAAAACAAAAACTTAAAACCCACCTGGAGTGTGATTCTGAACGCTCTCGCGGGGTAGAGGACGCTTTGCTAGCACGTAATTAGTACGTAAATTATGTGCTAGCAAAGCATTCTCTACCCGTACGAGACCGTTTAAAATACCAGCTCTGTTCTCTAAATTGTTAAAATAATCCTTGGCATGCAATGACAAAAAATGTTTTTCTCAAATTTTAATTGAATTAAAATTAACATTGCATAAACATATTACGAAAATGGCGCTATAGGTAGAGGTTATTCAGAATAATAATGATGATAAATTTGTGTATCTATTTTAGGTCAAGCCATCGGAGCACAAGCTGGTGATGCAGGTGTTTGACGAGAACCGGTTGACTCGGGACGACTTTCTGGGCATGGTGGAGCTGCCGCTAAACGGGGCCCCGCGCGAGGGCGCCGCGCCCCCCTCGGGCGCCGCCCCCGGCGCCACCAAGTACCCCCTGCGCCCCCGAAGGTCAGCGTAAGTAGTCCAACCGCTGCACGGCCCCTGCATGCGCCAGCTCTTGTTCTTCTGTTTGCGGTCGCTAGATTGGTTGAGTATGGCCGTGTGCCGTGTCGAGGATGTTCACCTCAAAGGCAATAATAAAAGAAAATAGTTAAATCAAAACACTTACCGATCGGTTTCGAAGCAACGCATGCTCCAAAAATTAAGAATTTAATATTATTTTATTTGATTTAATCTGAACATTTTATTTTATAAATACCTGTCTCATGAGTTAGCCCCGTATCAATGCTGGAGTTACTTTATTTTCAGTTAAGCCAGTGATAGAAATCACATCTTTCACTAACTGCCCCGGTAGGTCCATAATCCATCGTTTCATTTCTATTTTTTTATTCCCCGAGCTTCTGCAGTAAGCCATTAAAGACTCTTGATATAATTCTTGTGTCATAATTTTAACAGTGTCCTATATATGGTACAGTTTAAGGTTCTACATGTTGAAAATAAAACATTCAAATTGACAACTTAGAAATTAAAATAGCTATGGGCACTTGCAACACTGGACACATGAACCTTCAGGTGACAAGCCTGTCGACACAGAGACGCAACACGGCGCTGATGACCGGAAACATAAACCAGACTCTCTCCGACCACCTTTGATTCCGGTTGCCTTCAAAACGACGTTGCTTCTCACTTATAAGTGAATATTATAATATTTAACGTAAAATTGTTCCGATTTCCACGACTAGGTTCAAACAGTATTGTTCGGTATTTAAACGTTGTATTTTTATTTAATTATAGTCGATTAAGTTGTAAATAAAACTGTGGAAAAGAAAGTTGTGGAAGAACTGACCGAGAACAAGCGGAAAAGAACTTGAGACGTCACACACGGATTAATTTCAGAAATACATAACTTTAAAAAATCATAGCGCTGAATCAGATTGTGGTCCCGTGGCTAGTGTCTCGAACTCACCGCTCAAATGTCTGTGGTTCGAATCCCACTCTACCCCAACTTGGTTCCCATTTTTTAATAGTGAGTTATTTACAACTCTTCATTGTAAATGGCCCTAAAAATTTAATATTTGTGTAAATCATAAGAACGCAAATATTTCCTTTTTTAAAAATAATAATACGATACATAAAAATAAAAATTTTGGCTTAGTTTAATAGTCGATTAACAAATAATAAAAAAAACTTTCAAACTTTCTCATTGAATTGGCACTTTGTACTGAATTTACCCTTCCTAAAGTGTACGAGTTATCATCTTATAGTCATGTAACAAAAGTGATCAAGATACGCTGCGTTGGTGAACCAAAGCAGTACCCTATATTCCATTGGGTGTGGGAAGGGAATGATGATGATGGTGATTACCTTTGATCTGAACATTCTTGATATTATAGCACAGGTTTGATTATTTTAAAAAATACAATTATTTATTATTAAATGTTTTTATTAATTAGTTCGCTTTTTATTATGATAATTTAATCGCAGTCTCTTTATTAGTAATAAGTTACATTACTAGTCAAGGAAGTAGATATTTTTTAAGGATTGAGGGAATCTGAAAAATCATAAATTCTGTATTCAGGAAGTTTTACGGAGACGTAGTATTTTTCTTAAAATGTAAATTCTTTAACTCAAATTACCAAAATGAGAAAAATACAAAAACGAACCCTGAAAATCTCTAAGAATCAAATTAAGAATAATATCGTGCTACACTTAATAATATTTTTAGTTTACACTGGAAACATTTCCCAACTTTTGAACATGAATAAATCTATCAGTTATTGTACTATCATTACTATGAGATTAAATATTTGATAATTTATTATCTTTTAAAATGTTTTATAAAAAAAATATGTTTATAAGCACATAAATGAATGAAATTTGTAAATGTGAAATTTTTCCATTGTACAAATCTATACATGCTTGAGAAATGTATATAAAATTGATTATAATTTTGAATCAAACTTTTTCATTTAGGTATGCTTGTTTCTTTATTGACCTGGTGCTTTAGCCTATGTAGGCATCTTCAAGACTTCACTATGTATCAAACTTATTAACTATGGAATTTTATCAGGAAACACATATCTACAAAAAGTATTATTGATGCATGTATGCTCTTCTGAAAAAAAAATATAAACCGAAGATGAACAACTTTGAGAACAACCGGGGATAAGCTTTTGATAATAAATGAAAAGTCTAATAAATGAGTAATTATTTCATGACATCTGTTCATTTTATACTTCTGATTTTAAAATCAATCAAATATGTCAATTTTACTGTTTTTTAAATTAAACCATCCGGATATTAAAAAAACCGATATAAATTAAAATCTCCGCTGAATGAATGCAGAGCTATATTGTGATTGTTGTTCACCGGTTTATTTATTTATAAATTTATTGCATGTACGCATACATGTTTATTTCCAGGGAATCTATATAACACTACGGCATTTGAACATGAATATGGAGTGTCCTCTGGTTAAGTTAGTATCCAGTTAAAACGGCTTAGCCTGTTCGAAGGTAGAGATTTTAGTGAGTTGTTTTATATCAATACTTAAAGATAGTTATCGAGAAAACTATAACTATATAGTTATAAATAAATAATTATCTAAAGTATAAGATTGAAATAATAACTAAGCAACAGTAAACTGTTACCTGCCTCACAATGTTTGTTGTTTGGAGCATGTAATAAAGAAGAATGTGTCATTCAAAATAATTCTACCAGAACTACGTAAAATGTTCAGATATATTAAATATCTACACAAAAAGTTAGGTTAGTTAGCTATCGATATGTAAAAGTGAAGGATAAAGTGTGAATCTACATTTATTAATTGATTTGCCAATTGTATCTGATAAAAATATACAATTTTAAGCAGTACCGTTTAAAATATGACTAGGAAGTTTTTCAAATTAGTTTCTTAATCTTGTAGGTTGGATCTAGAAGGACAGCGACAGATTTCATATTTTCTTGCCACCATTTTGTAGACTGTTGATGTCAATTTAAAATCTTGTACATTTAACTATTTTATCACAATCGTGGTAACGTTTTTTTTTTATTAATATTTGTTATCAAAGGCGTGAAACAGTTCATTTTAATAGATTGAGTTTTTCTACTAACATTTCTTGATGGAACTGCATTTTAACTATAATAATAAAAATACGTAAATAGTTTTATTCCACTTTTCATTAGTTCATTTTACTATCACAAAATGGCTAAATAATTACTCTCCTGTAATATAATGATTTACGACATGGGCCCTTATAGATCCAAGCCACAAAATTACTGACCACTTTTCTTTATGTTAAGTAGTTTCTTTTTTGTCATCATTTTTGTTCATCTGGTATTTAGTTCCCATTACATATAATATGACTAATAAAATGACCTTTTTTGTGTTCTAAATGGTTTGTCCATTTTAGAATTTACCAATGAATAAATTAATAAACCATGTTCAATCAATATCAAAAGGAATGTAACCACCATTTTAGTTTTTTGTAGATTTTGAGGCAAATACATTCTCAAAGATCATTGCTATAATTCAAAACCTTTATTTTTTCAACCTGTATTTAAATTGGTAGTTATTCCTTTTAAATCAGCATTAGTTTCAAAATGTACTTAAATCCAAAATCGTTTAGATTGTCCACTACACCCCTGAAAAAGAATATGAATCGGTTGCCCTTTTTACATATCAAAATGTATCTAAATCGATTCCTAAACCAATTGCCTGAGTTTCAAAACGTTCTGAATACATTGTTTTGTTTCAATGTGTCCATTATTCAATGTAGAATATTTAATTAAATGTGTGAGTCTCATTTAAATCATGCTTTTAAAACCTACCATTATTACTTTATTCTCGCATAAATATTTATTTTACATTGTTATAATCATAGTTAATCCGTAAAACAGTTTATCAAATTTCCCAAAAAAAAGGTTTTTGGTGTCAGGTACATTATGATTTTGAAGTTATCAATTAATTTGCTGTATCTGTATCTCATTAAATATTTGATGTTTATGTAATTACCATCTCAGTGGTGCATTGCTTTGTTTTTAATTTTATCCCATTTAGAATGTATATTTTTTCTTGTATGGCTATGATGTACATCACATAAATTTACCTAGAATATAAGACTTGATATATCTCTCTTAGTTTTTCAATAATGAAATTGTATTTTTCTATAACAGGCCTAATTTTTATTTTACTTTATTTTATTTGGGAAACCAACAGTTCTACATACATATTTATAGTAAACAAACAGATATAGTGTATAAACTCAGAACCAATAACAGATTTCCACAAAGTATACAAAGTTAGTAAAGAAAATATATTACATATAAATTTATACATATAAAAATGTTATTTTCATGTACTTGTATGTCGGCACCTAGTTGGTGGCCTAATTTTGTGATGTACAAAGTTATGTGGGTGCACAGAATGAGAGCAAGTAAAACAGGGTACTTACGTTTTACACAAAGATTTATTCACGAAACTAAACTACTGAAGCTAACACATTGAAAGAAGGATTCTAATAACTATATTAGGCAAAATAAAATGAAGTTGGTAAATCTAAATTGGCGGTAATTTTGTGCCTCGAAGACGCGTGCGGTGAGGTCGGAATCCGGTAGTATTCTCGAAGCCGGTTTGGCCTGTTCGTACGCTCTACGTCGGCGTTCGGCAATGTTCGGCTCGTGCCGTCGTTGTCGACCCGCCACACAGCCCCCTTCCAAGTTTTGAAATCTGTTTTTCAAAACTGACGCTGTATCCCCCTCCTGCCGCTACGCGTTGTGTATGCCGGTTGTTCTGTTGGTGTTTCCGTTTCTGCTGGACTGGCTCGTTCTTCCGCTGTCTGGAACGCCGGCTTGCACCTGTCCAGCGAAACCTTTTTATGTTCGCCATCCACGTCCAGTGTTACCGTCTTTTCCGCCCTGGTGATGACCTTGTAGGGCCCCTTGTAGTTCGGCATCAGGGGTTTGTACACTCTGTCGTCCCTCAGAAACAAGTGTGTGGCTCTCTTTAGTTCCGGGTGGATGAAAACGTTACCTTTATTGTGGTGCTCGACTGGCCTTGGTTTGACGTTTTGCATGAACTTTACCAGTTGCCTAGTGTAGGAGTCCGGGTCAATGTAGTCGTTCGTCTGCTCCAGGATGTCTGCTGGTAACTTTAGTTTGCACCCATACAGCATCTCTGCTACTGAGTGCTCTGCATTCGTGCGCAGTGTGGCCCTCAGTCCGAGTAGTATGGTGCTGATCGATTTTGTCCACGGAACAGGGTGGTGAGCTTTAATGGCCGTCTTCAGCGTTCTATGAAATCGCTCGATCATGCCATTACTTTGTGGATGGTAAGGCGTCGTGTTGGAGTGTGCTATGCCTGATCTGGAACAAAACAAGTTAAAGTCCGTAGACATGAATTGCCTACCCTGATCAGTTATAATTTTCTCCGGTACGCCGTATCTCGCAATCCAGTTGTCCCAGATGGCTCTGATGATTGTGTGGGTCTGGATATCTGCGATAGGGATTACTTCCGCCCATCGAGTGTATCGGTCGATACATGTGAGGCAGTACCTCAGTCCCTCTGATGGTGGAAAAGGTCCGATGAGGTCGACATGGACCACGCAGAATTTCTGTCTCGGCATGTCGATCTTGATGATCGGTGTCCTCGTGTGTTTGTTGACTTTGCTCTTCTGACAGGGTATGCAGGCCTTCGTCCAAGCTGCGCAGTCTGCTTTCATATTTTTCCAGACGCCTCTTTGACTGATGGTCTTGGTCGTGGCGTCGGCTCCTGCATGGTTGAGGTTATGCACTTGGTTGAAGAAAGATCTCTGTAGCGTTTTTGGGATGTACGGTCGCATGTTGCCTTTGTTGAGATCGAAGACGATTTCTTGTCCCTGCATGTTGGTTTTGATCAGGTTCAGAGCAGTGTTCTTGTCGTCCAAGAGTGCGAGTAGTTCGTTGTCCTGCCTTTGTTCTTTATGGATCTTTTCGAACGATATGTTTGCCTCTTGTTCGATCATGTCGATTCTTGATAAGGTATCGGCGACGACGTTGTCTTCTCCTTTTATGTATTTGATGTCCGTGCTGAACTGTGAGATGTAGTCTAGATATCTGAGTTGTCTGGGGCTTTCTTTGTCGTGACTTTTCCTTCTAAACACGAATTGTAGTGGTTTATGGTCCGTGTATATACAGAATTCTCTGCCCTCCAGATAATGTTGAAAGTACCTTACAGTCTCAAAAATGGCTAGTAGTTCCCTGTCGTACGTACTATATGAACACTGAGCCTTGTTCAACTTTTTTGAGAAGAAACTTATCGGTTTGTAGTTGATGCCGTCTGTGGTTTGTTGTAGCACGCCTCCGATTGCGTAATCTGAGGCGTCTGTCCACACTGACATCTTGCTGCTTTCCTCTGGGTAGCTAAGCTTAGTGGCGTTGATCAGCGAGTTCTTGACCTCTTCGAAATCGTGTGTAGTGACTTCGTTCCACTCTACTTTTCTGTTGTCATTCTTTTTTGCTCCCTTGAGGTAATCGTGTAGTCGTATCAATTTGTGTGCTGCTCGTGGTATGAATCTTCGGTAGAAGTTTCCCATGGCCAAGAATCTTCTCAACTGCTTAATGGTTTCTGGCTTGTTGAGGTTCGTGATGGCTTCCACTTTTGTTGGCGAGGGTCCGATGCCTTCAGCCGAAATTTCATAACCAAGAAATAACAGTGTTTTCTTGGCAAACTCGCATTTAGATGGGTTTACCACCATTCCATGATCTTGAAGTCGCTGGAACAAAGCTTTTAAGTGTTCCACATGTGTTTCTTCGTCTGGTGAAGCGATCAATATATCGTCGATATATGCGTGTACTCCTTCTAGACCTCTTGTGACTTCGTTGATGTGCCGTTGGAATGTTTGTGCAGCGCATGATAGTCCGAATGGCATTCTTACAAATTCAAATAACCCGAATGGTGTGGTTATAGCTGTCTTTTTAATGTCAGTTTCATTAATTGGAATTTGGTGATATGCTCGTTGTAAGTCAATTTTGGAAAAAATTTTACAGTTAAATAAGTCATTGCATATATCGTGGATATGTGGCAAGGAATAACGATCAGGTACCGTCTGTGCGTTTAAGCTACGGTAATCGCCACAAGGGCGATAAGTACCATCGCTCTTCTTCACCATATGCAATGGAGAGGCCCACTCACTCTTGGAGGGTCTACAAATACCTTGAGCCACCATGTGATCGAACTCTTGCTTCGCCTGCCTCAGTAGTTCTGGGGACAGCCGACGAGTCTTACACATAACGGGTTTGCCACGGGTATCTATATGGTGGATTGTGTTGTGTTTATCCAGCCCTGCGTATGGTTTATTGATATCTACTAGTTGTGGATACTTCAATATGAGTGAGTGGTAAATGTTGGTTTTGTCTGTTAATGATATGGAACATGTTATGTTGTTGTTTGTGGAGATGTCAAATGCTCTGACTATCTTGCCGTTTGTATTGTCTACTAACCGTTTGTTCCTAACATCTACTAACAGGTGGAAGTTGTGGAGAAAATCTGCTCCTATAATAGGGCGTGTCGTATCCGCTATTATAAACTTCCATGTAAACATTTGTTTACATCCCAGATTCAGTGTTACCGTGGTAACTCCGAAATTCTGGATCGTAGTCCCGTTCGCTGCATAGAGAATTAGCTTAGACTTTTCTCCATGGCGTTTGTGTAAAGATCTAGGAATTAATGATATTTCCGATCCGGAGTCAACGAGGTATGACACACCGGTATCACGATCTTTAACAAAGAGACGTGTTGTGTTGGTTGAATCAGCCGCCTCCGCTATGATTCGACCATCTAGTTTTTTGAAGCTAGATGCGGTTTAAATTCACATGGTGTGACGCATTTCTTAGCTTGATCGCCAAATTTTGTGTGGAAGTAACAAAGAATAGTTTTCTTGTTATTTCCGTTGGCCCTATAGCTTGTTTTGTTGAAATTGTTGTTGTATTTGTTGTTATTGAAATTGTTACTGCTGTTACTTGTTGTGTGTTTGAATCTATTGTTATTGTTGTTGTGACTATGCTGTTTGTTGATTGTGTGAAATAAACTCTCTACCTTATGGGTTAGAGCTTGTACGGACTGTTCTAAACTACAAATGTTATTTTTATTGTTGGTACCTACTACCGCTACATTATCCTGTGTGTACACCTGTATTAGGCGATCTGCTATCGTCGCTTGCCTATCCCAGTCATCTTCGCTTATGGCTAAATGCGCTTGGATCGTCTTGGGCAGTTGTTGTATCCACAAGTATTGCAACGTCGTTTCGTCTATTTGTAAACCTATTGCTAGCGTCCGCATCTCTCTAAGTAGGCTGGATGGGTTTCGATCCCCAAGCTGTAAGGAAGAAAACAGTTTTTCTCTCCTTCTGTCCTGTGGACAGCCCATGCGTTGGATTATAGCTTCCTTCAGCCTCGTATATTTTGCTCGGTTCGGTTCCATGAGTAAAATATCTGAAACTTGTTCTATGTGCGCTTGTTCAAGTTTTGACACTAAGTGACTATAACGTGCGTCTTCTGAAACTATGTTTGCCAACTCGAATTGTGCTTCTATCTGTTTAAACCAAAGTTCGATGTTGTTCACCCATAGCTGTGGTAGTTTAACGCTAATCCTATCCGTGTGGAACATGTTGTTTGCTGTGTTGATATTTGTCAAGTCAGTGTTGTCCTTGTTAGCCATTGTTTACCGTTTAAAAATATTCGTTTTTAAAAAAAAAATTCAGAAAAATGTATGTAATAATGATTACAGTATAAGTTAAAATATTGAAATAAAAGTATTCAATAATGAGTGTAGTTGTATTAAAAAGTTAAGTTTAAATTATTAGATTTAAATTTAAATTTAAATTTAAATTTCAAACAAAAATATTTATTTTTTAAATGTCAGAGTCACTATTTGTTATGTATGTACTGTGCAAGTTATAGAAAAGAAAATTAAAAACAGAAAATTTAAATAATTATTTTACCATACGGCGGAACACATTTTCCAACTATTAGGTATTTGTATTCTCCAAGCCTGAGTGGTCCCCTCAATATTAATATTCCTTTTGATTGTCCGTTGTACAATATATCAAGTTTAAAAATGTTTATGGTAAAACTTCAAATCTGTAACACATAATAACATGCATAGCCTAGGTTAAAAATATAAACATATATAGTACAGTCACACGATATAATGTATATAGAAAAAAAGTATGGATACTAATGTCCACGTACTAAGTTAAACATTCGTCGGCTTAGCCGCCCGAATATCTGTTTGTTTGATAGTTTCAAGTTGTTTACAAAAATAAAATTTTACAAATTGCAAGTATTGTGAACGACTGCGCCAGCTGAAAAATATTTCCGATAGATTTCGCTGGTAAAAAAAAAAAACTTACTCCCGCAGTGCGTTCACAAGGAGAAAACTTTCGGATGCCTACGTCACGCTTGTCTCGCCATATAATATTTGTCAAAAATAATTATGTTCCGGTACCCTGTAAGTACCTCTACTCAATCTGGCACCCTATGTAAATGTTCGTGTGAATTGTTTGTGTGTTCGACTCAAGAAAAATAAAAAAAAATAAAATTTATATGTGTTGTAGGAATGTATTACTCGGCGTGCGATTTTTGGTGAGCGAGTCGCTCGAACGTATTATATTATGTTTGTTTATAATAATTTTAGTTAAATTATGAATCACCTGTTTGAATTAATCCCGGCCGAGTAATATTGTTAAGAAATTAATCACAGTTTAATCAATTCACTAGTTACATTAATTACATTTACATTAGTTACATTTACATTGAAGATTGTTACCGACAGAAAAATTCACTCGATTCGCTCGGTCTTTGAAAAATCTAATTCTATTATATATTATAATTATTATAATATAATTCTATTATACTAAATTAATTAACCTTACAATAAGTTAACCTTGAAATAGATTAACCTTGATTAATTACAAATAAATTAAAAGTGCAATCAAATTTGTCAAGCGAAGATATTTCTGTCTGAAATTTTGCGCAATTTTTATGGAATTTGAATGGGGTCACCGTGATTGATTGTTTAATGTTGTGTTTTCGTGTTCAAACGTCGGGGTATACCACTTTTATGTCGGCACCTAGTTGGTGGCCTAATTTTGTGATGTACAAAGTTATGTGGGTGCACAGAATGAGAGCAAGTAAAACAGGGTACTTACGTTTTACACAAAGATTTATTCACGAAACTAAACTACTGAAGCTAACACATTGAAAGAAGGATTCTAATAACTATATTAGGCAAAATAAAATGAAGTTGGTAAATCTAAATTGGCGGTAATTTTGTGCCTCGAAGACGCGTGCGGTGAGGTCGGAATCCGGTAGTATTCTCGAAGCCGGTTTGGCCTGTTCGTACGCTCTACGTCGGCGTTCGGCAATGTTCGGCTCGTGCCGTCGTTGTCGACCCGCCACACTTGTATATATTTTTCAATAATCAAACTTCTTTTTTTAAAGAACAGTAAGTTATTGTAAATGGGCGGGATTAGGACAAGCATGCTTGAATAGAGGATAAGGAGGGGAAGGGAGATGTACATATTTATTATTATAATGTCTACTAAGTTACATAATGCATTTCTTGTGTAAATTTTAAATCTGACAAAGTGATATTTGTGTAGTCTGTCTTTAAATTTTGTATTGTACACTGAAAATGATTATTTTTACAAATTATAAAAAATAGATTATTTATTTATGCTTCATTAGGTTAGTTCATAACATCTTAAGAACAAATATATACTTTTAATAGCATTACAATTTTTTATCGAAATTTCTCAAGAACATATTTTTTCAAATTAATTTGAAATATTTCAATGCTTTCTATTTCTTCAGGTAACTCATTGTGTACAACTTAAACAGTATATGTATGTTAATTTTTTGTTTTTAAATATCTGTATTTAAATTACATGCTCTTTTGCTCAATGTAACATGATGTTACCTTTCACATGATCACATGTGAAAGGTAACATCATGTTACTTTTCACATGTGATCATGTTACATTACTTTAAAATAAAAAAGTACCTTATAATCTTTTATAGAATATTTTCTTTTCTCTTTCTTATATTACACAAAAATATTATACCTGTCTATTTATTATAGGAGCAAAAATTCATTAACATTTCTTGTATACCCACGAACAGGCCATGCCTTTATGGGTTTTTTTAAAAAACTATTTTTACTGTTAATATGTATTTCATTGCTATGTAATTATCCTTTATTTTTGAATACTCTGTTTTACCTCCTTTGTATATTGTAAAAAAAAAAAAAATGTAAGAATTACAGGTAGGGTAATAATTTTCATCTATGAAATGAATGGCATAGACAATCACATTAATATGGTCAACTTGAATTTTCCACTAGAAAAATAGAACATTCATATAAAATTTTATCAGTACCACATTTGGTTATATGTTTGCAACTGATGGAAGTTATTTGAAATTTTATACAAATATCACTATTTTTCAAGTAAAATTCATGTTGACTATTGATTAATTTTTCAATGACCATTCATGGTTGCTCGCCTGGCAGGCACCTAGAAAAGTACCAAACAGTTGTATCGAGGAATATTTTTGAATATGTTTTGTGTATTTAGTGCCCGTTCGCGAGTACGCGGTCACCTGGAAGTGTACCACGCTCTGATTGGTGCCCCGCCCGTTGGAAGCCCTGCCCCCACCCCCACCAACGGACAGACTTCGGGACAGCCAGAGGACTGGGAACTCATTGAACCGCCATCTCCTACAGGCCATGTAGATTCCGTAAGACAATTTATTTCTACTCTGCCACACTTAAATTATACAGAAAAAATAACTGCCCGCCTTGGTTTAAAAAAAATGAACATTTTTATCAACTAATATAACAATGATGTCTGTCAAAGACGTATAATTAAATAGACGCGTTACAAGCGCATAATAGATGGCATTACATTCCATGGGTGGTTTCCTTTCTTGCCTTCATTCTCCAACAGACTGTCACCGTGATCAGATGTGATTCTACAAAGAATTATGTCACTTAATAAATAACTTAATAAACATTACCAGTCGTTAACAAAGTGGTCAAAAAGTTTTGGACCAGGCGGAAGAAACACGCAGTCAGTAAGAAAAGTGAAAGAAAAATGAAATCTTTGGTTCTTCCATCCAGTCTTCACATTGCGGAGGTCATCACCATCAAGCCGTAGAGTTGGCAGGAACGAACACCGTTCTGGCTCGCAACGCACAACCCGACGCAAATGAAATTTTCGATTTACTTTGTTTTATTTTTTAACTTGTTTTGATTACATTTATGAGCACACATGAGCATATATGTGTTTAAATTTTTTCTTATATTTAAAATATATTCAAGTAAATTGCTATTCTTTAATTTTATTAGTATTATTTTACTCTATTTTATTTTCTTTCTCACTGTTTGTAATGATAGAATGCATAATTACACTGGAAGTTTTTAAAATAAACTTATTTATATAATTAGTTATATTTTTAATTACAATAATAACAATAACAGCTGGCAGCTAGTGTCCTATCTAGGTTAATAAGTTATACAGAAAAAAATATAAACTAAAGAAATGTGTATATGTCTTTCTTACGAATGTGTATTGTAATTTGCTATTTCTTTAAAAATAAATTGTTTAGGGCAATGCAGTATTTGGTATATCTAAGATGCAGCTAGTATAAGAATAACGGGTCTATTTATAATACGTCAGTGATGTCTGTCTATTTCTAGATTATCTTTATGTATAACCAAGTTTTACAATACTATTTTTTTGTTTATGTTTTATACTTAGGTAGTTGTCGGAGATAACCTTCCCCCCCTTCCCACAGGCTGGGAAGAGAGACAAGACGCCAACGGCAGAACGTACTATGTCAACCATGTTGCAAGAAGTACTCAGTGGGAGAGACCTACCTTAAGGTAATTTTTTCTGGAATTTTCCGACAATATGAACAACTTGCCCCCTTTAAAATCTCAATGTAATCTGATTTAATAAAAATAAAAATTCATGTTCTGATGTGCATTTGTTTTTTGAAATATTTTGACATTTAAAGGAAGCCTCTACAGCATAGAATTAAGAATAGTCCAGAAGGATCGTAGAATCATATTTGAACACATCCGACTGTGTCCAAAAATGACCCCACTATGTCGCACTTTCGCCGCGCGCATACTTAAAGTCGCCACTTAGTGTTGCCATGTCGCGAAAAATATAACCATAACTCAAATGTAATTAATATAAAAATAAAAAAAGCAATTTGTTAATTTCTCAAAAAAATTTATTGTACACGCGAAAACATTGATTGACACAACAGAGTTAATAAGTAAATTGTATTTTTTTAGAATTATTTTACTTATTTTTTTTTTTACAAAATTTATAAAAGGTAAAACAGAGCATTAAAAAATAAAGGATAATTACATAGCAATGAAATGCATATTAACAGTAAAAATAGTAAACAAAAATCCCACAAAGGCATGGCCTGTTCCTGGGTATACAAGAAATGTTAATGAATTTTTGCTCCTATAATAAATACACAGGTATAATATTTTTGTGTAATATAAGAAAGAGAAAAGAAAATATTCTGTAAAAGATTAGAAGGTACTTTTTTTATTTTATAGCAATTAAAAAAGGAAATAAAATATTTTAAAACACATAAAAATATTCCTTATTATTAAAGGGCAACAAATATATCATAGAAAAAATGATTTAAATATTTAATAAGAGTAATTGAATAAATGAACTTTGAACTTAAAAATTAAAACAAATGTTCTTATTAATAATAAGTAGTGTAAAAAATATGACTACCCTGGCAACACTAACAAAATTTCTATTTTGTTTTCTTTGAAAATCTGACAGGTGGAAAAATAATAAAAATTTTAAGTAATGCGTTTGCTACATACACATGTATTCGGTACTTACACATGAAATGTGATCCCATCCTGTTTCTTTAAGATCCCAGCAGTATTTTTACACTTCAAAATGACACAACACGGCATAGTTGAATTAATTCGGCGGCCTCCATGGTGTAGTGGTCAAGACGCTTGACTCACGCACGGAAGGTTCCGGGTTCAATTCCCAGTGAGAACGCAAAAATTAAAATGTGATTTTTCTCAAGCCTGGCTGTTTCTGTAATGTAATTCACCACTGTAATTGGGCCTCCTGGCCTGTTGTAGTGCAAAAAAAAAAATGAAATGAAAAAAAAAAAAAAAAAATCGGGAGTTGCGTACTGAGCGACGTCTACAAAGAAACTAACGGGTCAAAACATAAACCTACTCATTTATGAGTAGTTGAGTCGCCTTTAGTTTGATGTGCGTATGCGGTTTCTGGACTATTCTTATTTCTATGCTCTACAGTTTTCAAAATCAATGTTACAAAATGGAATTGAAATCTCCCATATAAGTTAATAACTGTAAATGTTTGTAAATATGGAAAAAAATAGCTGAATTAAAACACCTTTATGATTTTTATCACTGTGTACTGATTCCATTTTGAAATTTTGTGAGTACTGTTATGTTTATATCTGTCGTTAAATTTTTGATTTTGTATAAAATAATTAAAATTTGAAAAAGATCAAATTTTCATTCACTGAAAGTAAAAATTATAGCTTCTCATTTTACTTATTACGGTCACTTTTTTTGTGTTGGCCTTGTGCCCTGAGATTTCATAAAATAAAATTTTAAAATCATAAATGGGTGATAGAAAAAGCCTCTAAAAAAAGCAAAAAATTAACCGTTTGTTCAACACTAAGGCATAATTAAATAGAGATGATGTTTTCTAGAACAATAGTTTGAAATTATGTTTTGAAAAATGAGCATTGTCATCTTAATATTGCCGTGCAAAACGCATAGTGGAGTAAAAAAGACCGTCTGTGCCAGTTTACTGTGAATTTGAAGCTGTATGTCCCGGCTTTCTACGCTGCTTCTCATATAATAACTACAAGTAAAGTTCCAGAACTTAAGTTGAATGGAACATAGTGTATACATATATATCAGTGGTGTTAACGCGCTCTATATTTTTTAAACTTTTAATGTACTTAGGGGGCTAAGGTCAAATATACCTAAGAATTTTAGATTTTATTTGTACATTCAGATCAATTTAAACTGCAAAATATATTTTTGACAATTTTAAATATAATTAGATCGACTTTTATGACTTTATTATAATAATAAAAGATTGTTGACATCCGGTGTTCTGTTTAATTTGTTTTTCCATATTTTTAAGGCTTATTTTGTTTGTGGAAGTGTTGAAACTGGTCACAAATAATTTCGAAATGTCTTATTTCAAAAATACATTATAATAGATGTCCATCAAGAATATTTAAAGAAAAAAGCTCGAATGATTTATGTAATCTTGCAGCAATGAGAGTGGCGACGCAGGACGTATGGAGAATGCGGTCACAGAATTCCAGAGAAGATTTCACATCTCACACGATTCCAGTTCACCAAATATTCCCGCCACACAATCCACTCAGGTGATTACTTCTAACACTATCACTCTTACACTCACGCACACTCCCTCAATTCCATGATCAGAGATTGTCCCGTTGTCAGCATTCAATATAACAGAATAACTAATTGAACAAAATCAAGTAAAATACTTATATAAATAGCCAATTAGTTGGACGGCTTTACTGATATGCTCCACCCCTGACCTGCTTCGAGTTGACCAGTCTAGCTGATGTGTACGCATTACGTACGTAGCCTAATATGGGTATGTGTAAGTAAGTCCAAGGAGTGACGAGTTGAAACCTGCAACAGTTTAGCGCTGACCACTGCGAAATGCTGGACTGCTCCAGCATACAAGGCGTTAGTGTCAGTAGCTGCTATTCACTAACCTGCATTCGAATTGGTTGAATACCTTCCATATTCATCTGATCTTGCCCCCAGTGACCACCGGCATTTTTCAAAACTCAAAATATTTTTTTGGACGACGATGAGGTTATGTGCTGCTTAGATTATAGTCCTTAAAATACAGAGTGTTCATTAAACCCTGTCACATCCGAAACCACGATGATCAGTATGAGCAAAAAGACATATTGGCACATCAAAATAATTTTTTAGAACGAATAAAATTAAAAAAAATAAATATCAAAAAAATCAAATAGTTGCTTACTTCTGCATGGCAGAAACGAGGAGGGGGAGGGGGGAGTCTGATACTGCGCCGCGCTCCCCTCACTTCTTCCCTGCAGAAGTAAGCAACCATTTGTTTTTTTAAATATTTAATTTTTAAAAGATTTCTTTGTCCTAAATATTTTTTTAAATATGCTAATATATCTTCTTGCCAACACTGATCATTGTGGTTTCGGATGTGACAGGGTTTAAAGAACACCCTGTATAGCTTGATTAAAATGACAGCTGCCAAACTAATGTCACTAGTGATGGGAAATCACTGATCAGTGATCATGTACCGATCAAATCGATTTTTTTCATGCAAAAATGAAACTCTGTTTCCGAAAATTGATATAAAAACGCAAAACAAGCCTATTATAGTATGTTTAAGACAATTATTCACCAAAAAATTAGACATTTATACTTTTTTTCATGAACAATATCAAATGAATTATTTTTTTATTAGATCGATTTACATTGATCAATTTGTTTATCTCTAACATTTTTGCAAAATGATATAACCTTGTAAGAACGTCGTTAATAATAATATTTTTTAAAGTTTTAAAGCTGATTTTATATAATTATGTTGACTTATATGTCGAGCGTTGTATTTAAAAAATAAATTATCATGCCAAATACAAATGATTTTTCGTGTGTTAATATTAATCACCCCTCAGACGTTACTACAAAGTTATATCGTCACTTTTGCTGACAACTATCATTCTAATCAAGCTATATTTTAAGGTCTAGAGTGGTTGGGGGGGTCAGACAAATGTTCTACCAGCGCTGATATTATAATTGCTTTTATTGCGCGGTAAAGCACATATTTAGTACGTTATTACGCGCTATAAAAGCATATAGAATACCAGCCTGGAAAGCTATGGTAATGTTGGGAGTATTGCTGGAAGAAGTGCATCCCTTGCAAGTCCAGGGGTGGTATTCTGAACCCTTCTCGCGGCCGTAGAAAACAGTTTTTCTCATCAACTTTAAAATGGGTCAGGGGTGGAGCATATAAAGTAACTCTCGCAGTGCGGGATTTCACTCATATAAATGTTGGGGCTTCTTTTATATTTGTTTGGATAAATCTCTCGGGTGAAGCTTCACGTAGCGAAGAATCGCTCGTTTTTAAACATGATTGCCAAGTAAATTAAGTACTAGATTATTCGCATTTGCATTGCACGAGGATATTCTTCCCATCTTTTACTCACACTTCATGGAAGTGGTGTCCGGTGTGCCTTTCTAGGCCTAGATGCAGATGCCTTTAACACAGTCAACGGAAACTTTACATCTGGTTTGATGGGCAGATGGGATGTCTATCTGTTGAAATGAGGATTCCAACTGGAATATGTAGATAACCTGAAATCGAATTACACATTAGATCAAGTTACACTATTATTTATGTTCAATTATTATTCTTTTTGGCTTCATTCAATAATATATTTATTTAAAAAAATGTTTTTATTTTTGGCACGGTTGATTTGATTCTCAATATTTAAGTTTTAAATTTTAAAAAAGTAAATATTTTATTTTGATTCATTAGTACGGCAATATTAGATTTTTTAAAATACCAATTTTCCCCATATTTACTAAAAGATAATGTGCATTTTAGTTGAAAATTACAATAGTTACAATGTAACAATACTTTTTTCAAGTGAATAAAAAACAAGTATTTTTCTTATATTTCACCTATTTTTTCCACTTCCTTCTTTTCTTTTATTGTAAATGCAATCTTAGTAAGTGGAAACATTATTGGGTGAAATTCATTATCGTTAATTCCATGAAATTAAAATAGGAAACAACCAGTTTTTATGACTAACAAGATTTGTTGGAGAGTTTTTGCTTGCTTTTAATCCAAATAAATGCTCTTTTGGGATGAAGTTTTTTTAGAATGTTTATATATGTTGAATTTGGTGACTTTGGTTTGATTCTTCCGCTTAATCTATACCTGGAAAGGATAAAACTCTGTATTTCATTTATTTATACTTAGTTTATGTATTTAAATTTGTAACAGTAGAGATTTGAATGGGAACGTCTACATTTTGTGAGTATGTTTGTTGTTATTAAGTATCTATGTAATTGGATTAATTAGACAGAACGGAATGTAGAAGTTGTCTTATTGTAGCGGTACTTGCATGATGTACGTAATAAGCATATTACTTTCTGTTGCATGCCTCATCCGTGCTGCAACGCTGTTACCTGATAACCTCACCGATGTCTCGTCTTACACGAACATTTCCCTGAACCCTTCTAACTCCCCACCGATAATTGTTTCAAATTATAATTGTTTCTTTTTATCACTTGTTCACACCGCCAAATGTTCCGATAAACTAACAGGACGATGGGCTGAACAGCAACCAAAATAGTCAGATCGGCTCCCTGCAAGGGACACCGAACCTGTCTCCCATCCATTCCCCCGAGTTGAGGCACAAACTGACCCAACTGGCCGAAGAACGACGAGAAAGAGAGGATGCGGAAGATGGCGACGCTCTGCCCCAATTCACCGAGGAAAATAGAGCTGAAGATGCCACAGAACAACTAAATGAAGAAGAATCGAACGATGAATTAACTGGGAATGATATTCAGGAAGGTGATAATATTGAAGAGAGTCAAATTACCGCAGATGAAAGTGTCGAAGCTATTCAGGAAGCGGCGATCGGTTTGACAATTGACGAGAACCATTTCAGTTCTCCCGCAGTCGGGAGTGTAATGGGATCTCCCGTGTCACCTCGCCGCTCTTCGTCTCAACCCTCGGAAGATTCCCTCATATCCGAGGTAAGGAGGGAAGTGGCTCCCTCGTGGTGTGTGCTTTATGTCTGTCTTCCATCGTCGCTCACTATTTTGGCCTTAAATTATTTCCCACCCTTAGTCAAGACCTTGTAAGTTCATCTGTAAATTACCCGCTCATTCATATCTTATCATATTTATTTTGTTCAAAAAGTTCATCCTTAAATGAAAATATATTATATATGTTTTTAAAACTATTTTGTAAAAAGCATCTTTAGTGATACTGTGTAGTTTTTTTAACTTGTAAATCAAATTATTTATAGTTTACGTCAAAAAGTTTTTTCTTCATAATTCTTTCCAAGAATTAACAAGTTCCTTTAGATGTAGTTTTATAATTCGAATTATCTTTAATAAGAATTAGTTTTGAAACTCCGTTCATCAGGTTCATTCACAGATTCCACGTTTGATTCTGAGTATTTGAATCATAAGAATGCAAATGTAATTCTTAGATTTTACAACCATTCAGATGCACAATGAGGTGTTGTGTGTCGTTCAAACTCTTTTCTAACATTTCTGATCACATTACAGCATCCACCATCAGGAATGATGATGTCAAACACATTGTACTAATGCAAATATATGTATTTTTTAAATGCCGGTTTGATATTTTATTTTGGTTAATAAATCATTTCATTCATTTTAAATCTGATCTGAAATTTAATTTCTCTCAAATCTTGACTTTGGTTGCGATAATATTTTGACAGTCAAAAGCTAATAAAAACTACATCTAATTAAAATATACTGTATTGTGTCGTGTTCTGCTTTTAACATTCGTGAAAGCCATTTTTATAGTTTTCGTTTGTGATGAGTAATTTGAATGTGAAAGGCTTCTTCAATTCAAAACTTTTTATGTATTTTGCTATTATTTCTGTTTCCACAACCTGATCTAAAATAGAAGTATCTGTATTTTTATTTAATTATTTTTTCATTTGTTTCATATACACAGCTATAAATTGATTTATTGTGATATTATGTCAAGTTTCATAAGAATGTATTTTTAAAGTTTAATACTTATCATCAGCCATATTATATATATTTTTCAATCTCGTTATATTTGCAATTTTAAATCTTATTATGAATATATCTTGTGCACTGTATTTGTGTTTGAATTTGTATGTCTTTGTTTTAAATTCTGTATTTTATATGCACGTTTTTTATGTTGTAACATTCATAATGTATTGGCTAATTTATATATATTATGTATGGTTTTTTTCCTGGCATTTTTCAAGCTTTTTTGTTTCATCACCTTTGGAGAATGAAGGTTTGTTAATTTGAAATTTTGCTCGAGTATGTGAATGCATTATTCCTCTATTTTATAAATACATAATAATTGTGAAAAGTGTTTGATATTTTACTTATATTAAGGATTTATTTTACGGAATGATACAACAAAAAGTTATTTAATCTTGTTTCAACCAAATATACTTAAATATTTTTTTATATTTAAAAGGTAGGTACATTGTTATTTGATTTCAATTGGTAACTAATATCTAAATATAAGTTATTACATTGATTGGTACATTGTTATATTAATCTCTTGAACAATTTTTTTAATGTTTCTGACGACAATATATTTATTGTACGTTTTAAAAAGTGTAGGTTTTTTTGCTGATATGAATAATGTTTATAGATCAATTTAAATGTAAACTTATTCAATGAGAAAGCTAAAGCAAATTAAGCCAATTTTATTTTTAAAATTACTCAGCGTGTGACGCCACAAGTTCTCTTCGGTGAGTTCTGCTGATTGGTGAATTGGCTTCCCGTAAACCGGAAATCTATCACAACACTGTCGTTGGTCAATTCGGAAGAGCTAGTGACGTCGTTCAATGTAGTTAATTTTTATGATTTTTTTATTCATTTTCAAGAATCTTCACAGTACAAATTAATGCTCTAATTTTCAAAATGCATATGAAAACATTTTCCATATCCAATTTCCTGTAGCTTTGTGAAGTAAAAAAATGTCCGGCACATCAATGATGTCATATTTTAGCCATATTTATGGAGCAGCTGTCAAATTTAGCCTAAAAAAAGAACCTCCTCTCTTACAATACTTGAGCGCCAAATTCATTAACATCTATAGCTTGTTTTACAAAGTTTTTTTTAGTGAATCGTCAATTTTGTAAATGACCAAAGTGAAAATGGATAATTAATTAATTTATTAATATCATTGTACATACATTTATAAGGGACAGAGACACAGATTATAGCGACACAATCAGGAACGACCCATGCCTGTGAACTTTGATAATAATAATAATCCATTAAAACCATAGTGGAAGGTACAAATTAAGCCCATGCAAGTCAAATATAGTTTTGATGCTATGACAATGAAATATAACATCCATTTTTTTTTCAGGGGCATGTTTCTCCTGTAAAATCATTAATGTCATACTTTGGTTGTTTTAGAAATTAATGATTCAATTTGACAGTGACCCACCACAATTTATTATCTAGTCAGTTAACAATTGAGGATCCTTTTTTCAAAACATGATATTTGCCCCACATAGGGATCTGAAGGGAGCTAAAAAAATTTTTAAAGTGTTATCGTTTTTTCAAAATACAATATTTTATTGTTTTTATTGTCGCCAATTTCAATAATTTATATTGGGCGCTAAAGAAATATAAAAAAAAATTATAAACTGTATTAATACATAACCATTACAAATATATATACTATATTAAATTAGATTACCTTCAGACTTAGTTGCAAGGTGTAATTTTTTAAAACAAAGATAGTTTACGCAATTTGACGCGAATCACAAAAAACCCTCTCCTGAAAAATTACATTTCAAGCAAATGACGAGTTTTTGAAAATTGGTCCTCGGTTAATAATAATAATAATAATTGGCTGATTTATATAGCGCCGTTTTTGTGAAAAATCACCTCAAGGTTGCTTTACAATTGTATACTTAAACTTACATTCTAACTAAGCTAAACTGACATATTATATTTTGACCAACAGCATATGCAATAAATTCAAAAGTGCATATTTTATTTGTCAATAATCCTAAACCTCCCATATTTTTTGAACAAAAAATATATATATTTTAAGAAATTAAGTTAATCTAGGCCCTTTAGAATCAAAATTATGTAAAAATATACTCAAGGTTTATTGAACCCTTTTTATGTTTATTTAATTTATATACCTTGCTGGACAAGGCCAGTTCACTATGGGCTTGCAGAGATGTCATGGAAGTATTTATTTATTGACATATTGATTATGATTGAATCAACTATTGGGTTGAATCAACTCAAAAGATTTTATCAAATCATTTCTTGCCTACAATGATTTGGACATACTGTTTTTAACTATCGCCAATTTAGTTTTTTATTTTTCTCCAAACGTATTGCCAAATGGAAATACTAGATTATGTATGTTTGATTTGTTTGTAACGATTATAAACTCTTCCAGATCGAAGACAATGTTGACTCGGGGCACTCTACGTCAGGCACGGAGGCTTCTCAAGATGGGCAGAGCGGTCGGGGGTCTGCCAACAGTACTCAGCCAGTTCCGGGAAGTGAAGGTAGAACTCATCGCTTTCAACTTTTTATCATTCGCCTCTTATGGTAACATTTCAAAACCAGAGATACTGAAATAGAATGTCATAATTAATCACAAAAAACCCACATCAATTGCAATCCCCGCTGAAAAGTTACAGCACAAGAGTCTGAAGTTAGTCTCTATCATTATATCAACTTGTTGGTAACTAACTAACTAACTAACCATCACGCCATTTCCCCGGAGGGGTAGGCAGAGAGGATAGAACGCCACACCACTCTGTCCTGGCACACTTCCTTTGCTTCCTTCACATTCATACATCTTCTCATGCACGCACGTCGATTATTCCGACTTTTCACATGACCACTTTCAAGAATTTGTTGTACTTGATCATGCCATGTCTTTCTCGGCCTTCCTCGACTTCTACAACCAGACACATTCGCATCATAAATCTTTTTAGCCGTTCTTTCATCATTCATTCGCTCCACATGACCGAACCATCGCAAAAGACCTTTCTTAATTGTTGGTAAGTTAAATAAAACAGTTTATTGTGTTTTACGAACATTTATTGCCACCATTTTCGTGTTTTGTAATTTTAAAGATGGTTTATTGTGTTTTACAGACATTTATTATTATGAATATGATATTCAAAAAGTTGCAATAAAAAAATGGTTCAAACATTGCTGCATACATTTTCTAATAAAAAATAATTTGCTGAATTATTTTTTTTCACTACCCTCCATTTACATTTATTTGTTGGTCCCTTAAAATACGTAATTTAGGGGTTTTACTGTATGCACTTGTTTTATTTAACCCGCCAAACGGAACTGGCGGCCTCCGTGGTGTAGTGGTCAAGACGCTTGACTCACGCACGGAAGGTTCCGGGTTCGATTCCCGGTGAGAACACAAAAAATTAAAAAATGTGATTTTTCTCAAGCCCGGGTGCTCTGTGATGTAATTCACCACTGTAATTAGGGCTTCTGGCCTGTTGTGGTGCAAAAAAAAATGTAAAATGTAAAAAAAACTTACTTTCTGGATATAATAAAGTTGGATTGTGACATATTATATGACTCTGGTATTGTTCAACTTATAAACATATTTTATTTCTATTTAAATATATTTCAACAGAGAGGGAAAACATTTTTGAGAAGGGAATATGGAAGTCTAGGCATTTACAGGGCTTATGACCTGTCATTGGCTGGTTTAAGTGGCCACTTTACACACTGTGTAACATTTACCATTCTGCCCATGTTTGAACATCCACATTCCCTCAACTCTTCCATCTGTTGACTTTTAGCCGTGAAGTAAAAGAGCTGAAACCTTTATCACGTGGGTGAGATTCATCCGTCTGAACCAAATCACCTACTAGGCAACGCCTGAAAACAATTTTCCAATTTTTATACTTCCTCTTTTACCATTTTATTTTATTTTTATTAGGGGAAGAAAAACAACAGATGTTAAATAAAATATCAAAAATAGTACATACATCCAGTTAAAGTTTTTCACAAATATAATGTTAGAACACAATAGAAGAAAAAAATGGAGAGCATTGCAATAAGGTTGGGGATGAGGAAATAAAGTGGAAGAGAGGTCTCAGAGTAATAATGCGTAACCTAGAGAGGAGCCCAAACCTAGGAAAACCATTAAATGACTATTGGGTATTAAGTTAGCTACAGTTTGCAGCAAAACAATGGGCCGTACTCAGGTCGAGAATTGCCAAATGGATATTAATTTGCATTGTAATTACTTTTCAATATGTACCTGTGTATTTATCATTGCAGGGTTATTCCAATCTATTTTTCTATAATTCGCTTATATTTATTTTATAAAACTGAAAATACATGTTTGTGTTTATTTTTTTATTTATTTATTCATTTTATTCATAATATATTTATATATATAACTCCATTGAACCAAAGTCCTGCGTTGAGTTTGTTTGTTTGTCCGTCACATCTCCGAAATGGCAAGTCGTAGCGGCCTGAAATTTGGACACGTTATTTTAGATGCGATTTCAAGGTTAATGTTGCTATTTTCGAGTAAAATTTTAATCGACCTCTACTCGATAAAAACTCAAACTTTATATGGATGCCTAGTGCGGCCCTGACATATTGCTCATAATCAACTGTCATTATCAACAGTAAACATACTTTAATTCACAAATTTATCCCCTAAATTGTGAAAAAATAGTATCTGAAGTAAATATGTTAATATAAGGAAAGTTTTTAAGCAACATAATACACATGTCGGGACAATAAATGCCAAAAATCAATGCAAATCATGGGAAAATATTCGGAATCAATTACTTGTGAAAACTGACTCCTTTAACACCCTTTGTTGCTCCTACTGCTGCAACCAAACATACTGCAATTCACCATAGTCGATTTTTATTTATTGTAACGTAATTATCCAAGTTATTTACAAACAAAGCCAAGCACAGTTACAAAAGCATTCGATCAAACCGTTATGTTTATGTTGTCAAATAAAACAAAATGGCCACCAATTGGTCGCTAGCCAACAGACCAACATCGCCTGCGTTCTATGAAACATAGTGTTAGGGCTTCTCTCTAGGTTATGCATTATTACTCTGAGACGAGAGGTATTTTTATAACACAGTTGACCAATTCGAAATTTACTTTCGATAATACCGTAAATAAATTAAAAGGTACATAAATGAATTATTTATAACTTCTGTTGAATTTTCAGGATTACCATCAGGATGGACAATGCAGCTGGCACCGAATGGACGCATGTTCTTTATAAATCACACTGAAAAAAGTACTTCGTGGGTCGATCCCAGAACAGGTATGTTCTAGATTATTCTCCGTAATCTTGGCAAGTTTTTCCAGCCTCAGTCTTCAACTTAATTTTATGAATTCAAATTACAAAACCAAAAGATAAAAGAGCTTCAGTTCTTGATGTTGGTTATAAACTTTTGTTGTTGAAAAGGCTGCTTCCCTGTTTTTGTGTATTTCGCCGTTGCTATCAAAAAGGCTATATGTAGAAAAAATAAATAAAGATGTTTTTTTTAAATGCCCTATGATAAATAATTGCAATCCTTCTTAACAACTTACTCTAATAAATACATCTAAAAGTTTAAAAAAAACAAACTGTTTTGGTAAATATACGGTAAAAAAATTCCAATTCAACCAAGAAATTTTTTAGTTTTATTATTTTTTTTGTCAAAATAGTCACATTTTTACTATTCGTATTTAAAAAAACATTTAACATGACTTTATGTAAAATGTAGCATAAATAATATATTATGTACATAAATATAACATTATACATGCATGTGAGATCCATACAATATGTTGCAAAACAAATACGCCTAAAATTTGACTGCTTGCAATCAGAACAGGTAGTGCCAATTTAATATTACATACATACATGATTATTCTTAATATTTTTGTTCTATGTCAGACTTCATTCGTTTGTTTTGCAACTATTTCTGAGTTCTTTAAAGCAATTTAAAGCATTTAAAATACAGTTTGTAGCTTTTAAAATTCAGTTTATATTCATTAAAATTCAATACAATTTCTAACTTTTAAAATACAATTCATATCTTTTAAAATACAATTCATATCTTTTTAAATACAATAAACAATTTGAATTTTTTTTATTTATTGATTGTTGCATCAAAACAGTTCTGCAAATATCGTTACTAATAGTAATGAAAGATCTGTCATATTACATTGAAAAAACTATGACTGCTGTTGGTATAGGAGTTCTGTCTGCGAATGTGTTCTTAATGTAATCTTCAGTATTCAATGGATTTTGGGCCTTTTAGGAAGGGCGTCGCCCATGCCCAGCGGTGGGGAGGGGGAGGGGGCCCGCGGGGACTCGAGGCGGGGCTCCTCTGTCACGGCGGAGGACCAACTGGGGCCGCTGCCCGAGGGGTGGGAGGAGAGGTTGCATTCTGACGGGAGAATATTCTTCATTGATCACAGTAAGGACCCCATGTACAATAATTATTCATTGTAACTGGTAGAAATACAACAATTTTGGCGGGGGTGGTCAAAAGAAAAAAGTTGACTGAAATATTTATATTATACCCACATACAACAAACTTTTTTAAAATAAAGGCTTGTTAGAAGATAGGAAGAACTGAGTTGTGGTCCCCATGGCTGGTGATGCAGATTTACAGATTAGAGGTCCGAGGTTCTTACCCTGCTCTACTGCTACTTGATTCCCGTTGTCTAATAGTGAGATATTTACAACTCTAAGTTTTAAGATTAAGTAAATCATGAGAAGCAATATATTAAAAAAAAAAAAATGTATATGATATACTGAACCAATGTATTACTCGTAACTGAACACAATTTGCATGCATATCTAACATGGCATTGTTCGTTTTGCAGATGGTTGTATTATATTCTCCTTGATGTTTTTAGATACCAGAACTACTCAATGGGAAGATCCCCGAATGTCCAATCCCCAGATAGCCGGTCCCGCTGTACCTTACTCTAGAGATTACAAAAGAAAATATGAATACCTTAAAAATCAATTACGAAAACCTGTAAGTCTACATCTGAATTATTAGAAGTTTAAAAATGGTGGAATTATTTCTAAATCTACTGGATTCAAAGCAAATTTGTCGATTTTAAATAATGTTTTTCTTTCTTGATAATTTCAGAGCAATGTTCCAAATAAATTTGAAATTAAAGTTAGAAGAGGCTCTATACTGGAGGACTCATACAGAATCATTAGCTGTGTGGGAAGACTTGATCTATTGAAAACTAAACTTTGGGTCGAATTCGAGTCTGAAGTTGGTTTAGGTGAGTCTTTTAAAATCTGTTAACGATACCTTAGTTCAATCTCTTTAGTAGAGACCGGATTATATGCACTTGCATGTTTTGGCTATTTTACAGGTTTTAGCATATTTTACTGAAAACCCGCTGATAGGGCAGGGCATATTTGCGCTAGAAATATGTAGTTTATGAAGGATCCGGTCATACTGACAAGGTTGGAAACATTGAACTAAAGACACGTTTCTCACATCTCGGTCATCTAGTTTGCGTTAGCAACGAGAAGAGCTCTGAACTAAATGTATCTTCGTGTCTTTCGTATCTTTTGTATCTCTAGGTCATTTAGTTAATTCATTAGCTGTGATTGCGCTCTCATCTCCGTGATTAGTAAGTAGGTTAGGTACCCACCTATATGCTCGGCATATTATGTAGTAGGCACTTACATAATATGCCGATTCTAGCTCCTCTGTTCTTACCGCCTGATGTGGCGCCTGTTATTAGATATATGAGATGGCACGAAGATGCGAAAGATGCTGATATATGATGACCTAAATGAGCCGAACGAGCTAGTGATGCATTCGTTTGAACTACTTAAAAGATCCAATCACTTCTGTGATACAGATCAAGTGATACATATCCTTTCGGTGACAGGGTCTCGTTGAGACACCCACCTCTAATTTGCGTTATTAAACAAACTTGGCTTCGAACCTTTATGTCAATTTAATAGTTTTATTAATGACACGGGTGAAATTTAGCCTGGGAAGATATGCGCTAATATAGCGCCTAAGTTTGAGCACTGCCCGGTAACCTCAGTGGACGTGGAATATTCATACTCGATTTATAAAGATATTTTGATTGATGGAAGGAGTGACCTGACAACAGAAAATTGAGAAAAATACATTAACTGCAACATCAAGAACATTTTCATATAGAATTCTACCAATTAATACACAATAAATAAATGCAATAAAAATGTTTTATTTTGGATACCTCACCAAATTTTTAAACAAATATTGTATAAATGGTTTGTGATAAAAAAATAAAACCTTAAATAAAAAAATATATATCTTGCATATTTTAAGCATTTTACATGCCTTTTAATGTTACATTATAATCCGGTCTTTATTTATTAGTCTTCTTCGAATGATTGCACTTCTAGAGGCTTTAATATTCCAATTCAATAACTTATTTGATAAACTACAGTAAAAGCCCTGTTTTTCAAGAGAGCAACAAAAACAGAGGAAAACGCTCAAGTGAGGAAATGAAAAATGTATGGAAAAAATGAAATTACATAAAAATATAATTATTGTACTAGACTATACTAAATATTGTCGGCCTCGTGGTCTCGGGTTCGATTCCCGGCATGGTTGATGTAAAATATTTATTTAAAAGGGTTATCTAAAATGTTTTCACACTAGAATATTTCTTAGTCCCTGGACTAGTACCTGAAGCGTAAGACTGATCATCTTACCTTCATGTAACAAAAATGATCAAGATACGCTGCGATTGGTATACCAATGCAGTGCCCTATGCATCATTAGGTGTGGAAATGGAACGATGATTATGATGATACTGAATATACTGCAGAAAAATTGAAAAAGTGCCAGAATTGGGGATTATTGATATTTACCTATGATTTCATTCAAAATATGTTGTATTTTTTCAATCAATACTATAATGTGTTTTTTTTTAATGAAATAAAATAAAAAATGTTAAATAATTTTATGTAGATACTTAACCTTTAAAACACAAAAATAAAAATTTGTCCTTGCATAAAATACATACATACATTCGTTTTTCCCCTAAATATTGGGAAATTTTATTTATATGGTATCACTTTTTTTAGTATAGCACCACATAGAAGTAAAATGGATTGTCTCATTCGCCCATACCAATACTGAATCAAATGCTCCACAACTGTATAGCTTATGTTAGGTTTTTGTCATTTTCATTGTGTGTTTTGTAATATAAATAATATAGATGTACATAAATACCTTGTTTTTAAAACTGTCTGAATATTTGTTAATTATGTTTGTTTTTTAAGTTAGTCTTCTTTGTTTATTCTCAAATGTAATTTCAAAAAACTAAATTGTTATGTGTCCTCGGCACGGGAAACCCCAGTGAGGTCACATTATTTTTATTATTAAGTATAGTTTGCAAGCGAAAAATATGAATAAATAAATATATACATAATTTCAACTGTCATTTACATCGCGGCAAAAATGTTTCACACTTTTATGATAACTGTTTAATCTATCTTCTTTTCACATTATGTTTATAACTTTAAATAATATTTCTATTGCCAAATTTTTAAACTTTCTGTATCGTAATTTATTGATGTAAAGACTTTATTCTTCCTAAACTTGCGTCAACTGCATGTCACAATTTAGTAAAATGGGAAAATTGGATACTTAAACAAAATGGTCAATTACACTGTACCTAATTTGAATTTAGTTTGAGACAATAATTTACACATTTTTTTATTTACCTTGATTTTATCCTCCATTCATGCGGCGGCGTGCAGCTCGTTGTCTTTTGACAGATCGAAAGAGTTTTTTTACGTAAAACCGGATTTCATAAGAAAACGTTTATTGGGGGGAATATTTTAATGAGAATGTATGGAAAAAAATGGGACCTAAACGTTTCGGCGCAAAAAGCGGGAAAGAGTAAAAACGAGGTTTTACTGTATATGTAGATATTTTTTTTACTCTGGGGAAGTATTCGAAGGGAAAAGTTTGTAAACGTAAAACTATAATATGATGCGATGTTTCGTAGATTACGGCGGCTTAGCCCGAGAATGGTTTTTCCTACTTTCCAAAGAGATGTTCAATCCATACTACGGGCTGTTTGAATACTCAGCCATGGACAACTACACGCTGCAGATCAACCCGGCTAGTGGAGTTTGCAACGAGGAACACCTTAACTACTTTAAGTTTATAGGAAGAGTAGCTGGGATGGCAGTTTACCACGGCAAACTGCTGGACGGTTAGTGCACTCATTATACATATATAAGTCAACCCTCGTGTGGCTATGATGTCGCACGAGTCTATATGGAATACAATATTTGACATATCTATCTTATTTTTATAAATAATTAATTCATGTTTTGCTATAACAGGCCAAAATTAAATGTCAATTTTTACAAATTATGGAAAATGGAATCTTATACGGGTGTATAATATATGTGATTAATTTTTGTTTTGAAATACCTACCTGTATTTCAAAATATGCCATCCAATGCTTAGTGTAACTATGCTTAAAATCTAAATAAAACTTAAAATGATTGAGGAATTTAAATCTTTGAAATGAATATACATGTATATATGTTTTATATAATTTTGTTTAATGGATAATAAAATTTTTGGCGAGAGATTATTTTATTTCCATTTTACGGTACATTAAAATTTTACTTTGATGAAGAAATAAGGCATGAATTCAATGTCCTAGTATTCATTAAATTACACTTATTGCAGCGTATCTTTTGTACCTATTTATAAAAAGGCAAGATTATCAGCAAACACATGAGTTCAAAAAAACTGTATGAAAACCACTTTTTAAATACGTAAATAAGTAAGAGTATTTTGTCAGACTCTAACCCGAGATGTCATACTAGCATTATGTAGTAGCTAACATGTAGTGTTCATTCATAATAACATTCCTTTTTTGTTGTTGTAAGAAATATTAAGTATGTGTAGGACTTTTGTTTGTCGATGCAGGGAGCTCCTACCCCAGTTGGAGATGACAGAAGAAAACAATGTTATGGTTCGATGTGTATTTATTACATGCTGAATTAAATATAAAATTCGGTCATGAAGCGCAAGAGCAACGGCTGAACTCTACTGGCTATAGTCTTAATGCTGACCTCTTGTAGTAGGGGTTTCACAGCTTTTATAGTAGCCGTTCCAATGGTTCTCTCTTCTTCCAAGTGGGGAATCGGGGTCTTTTTTTATTTCCCTTACTGTTAGCAATTATACATCTGTGCTATGTAATCGGCATTTTGGCTATTTCGATCATTTGTGTTTACGTGCAGAAAATGCACCATTCACCTTCTCCACTGTCCTTAAGGCAGGGTCTTAGGTCAGGCCACAGTGGGCATTGCTTTCCGGGAAACCTCCATGAAAAAACTATGGGATATTAATACATATTGTATGCCATTATTTTATTGCCCTTGTTTGTCTTTGCTACATAGTTTTATGTTTTTTTGTTCAGTTTCTTGCAGTGGCGGCTTTGCCTTATGTCCATTGGGTCAATGACCCCCCAAAATTTGCTACCATTTTAAAAAAAAAAGTTCCTTGGACCTATTGTAAAGAAAGTATATAAGATAATGTAATTAAGTTTTATAATATAAAATAAAAAATAATCTTTAAAATATATAAGTACCTATTGATACGCATATTTTTATTAATATATTATTATATCGAATGCTATACAGAAAAATTGCCCGACGTAAGTCCTCGCTACATATTTCTCTGTCAATTCTTAAAATGTCCCAAAACGAATGTCTTGCAGTGGCGAGCCGTGATTTATTTTATAGGTAATCTATTAAAAATGTTCATTAATTTGTACTACATATAAGTACCTACATAACATGTAAGTAATGTAATTATAAATGACTATTTTTTTGTGGTTCTGTTAAAATCAACTCAAACCACAATTATTATTAACCACGCGATATACGTAGCTTTATTCTACACTATTTTAATAGAATACTAAACTTGTACAAAAGTTTATTAACAAATACCACAATGACATTCCGCAGATATTTCCATTATGATCTGTCAATGACAGTACTGTCAAGACGTGAGCACTGGCCGATTTCTTTTAAAATGAATAATGCCTAAAACGGCCACTGCGAACGCCACCTGTCCTATGTGATACATAATATGCCAAAGGTATCCCATCAAAGAAAAATAGTCCTTCGGAAATAATGTTCGAAATACTAGTTTCCAAATAGAGAATCTTCTAAAAATATTTGTAATCTGCAAGTTTGTTTTAGTACTAAAAAAGCCGACTTGGGTTAAAGACAAAAAATACAGTGTATTTTTTTGTATGGAAGAATAAGCTGAGGTAATCGGCTGGTTTCATCGTTCAGTAAGAATGGGCTGGGCGCTAGCGCTGGGCGCACTTCATAAATATTTTTTTGTCGAAAGATATAAACGGTAATTTATAATAAATAAAAATTACTTTATTTATTTTCCCATAAACATGGTTACTATAAAATATTATTAAAAGTCAAATATAATGGTAAGCTGTACATAATCGTTTACTTTGACGATTCGCCCCTGATGTCTTGTCTCTATAGTTTTGCATCGGAAAGAAAGAGATGAAATGTACTCTTGTTCTAGAAGATACTCGCTTAAATCATATGAACGCAGGACAGTGTACCATGTGTGATAAACAATACGAATGAAAGAAGGTTAGAATGAGATATATAATATTGTTATCGGCGTGAACGAGATAAAAATGATGATTGTATTGCTATGTATTTTACATGCCTACACTAAAAAAGAACTAATTCTTCATGGAAATTATTAATATGAGCTAACATTTTCTCTTCCCTTTGGAGTATGTGCCAGCCTATCAAGAGTTCTGTATTGTGACTGCCTCCATATGAATGTATTTTTATTGTGAAATACACATGTACCTATTTAGCAGGGGCGAACCGTGTATATAAGCGATTATGCGCAGCTTACCTTTTTATTTGACCAACCATAATAATGTTTTATCGTAACTTTATTTACAGAAAAACAAATAAAGAATTAACATTTATTTTAAATCATTTCCACCGTTTGTATTTTTATCCTAATATAAATATTAATATCAATAAAGCGCACCCAGCGCCTGCGGTGAGCCAAGAACTAGCCGATTATTCCAGCTTATTTTTTCATACAAATAAGTATACTGTATTTTGAATGTATTTTACCCCAGTGCGGGTTTTTTCTCCTAGATTAAATTTGCAGATTACACAAATTATTTGAAGATTCTTGATTTGGAAAACAGTATTTCAAACATTGCTTCTTATTTTTCTTTGAGATGGTACTTTTGACATAAGACCATATTTCTTTCATGCGTCATATTGCAGGACATATAGCGATCCACGCGCCCGTTTTTAGCACTATTAATTACTAGAACAATCGACTAAATTCATAGTGGCATTTTTTATTTATTTTTTAATGAAATTTATATTAAAGTAATGGATAATATATCTATATAATATAACATATCACGAAGTTAGATAGTTTGAGTTGATTTCATGGATGAGAGTTGTTGTATCACACAGAACTACAGAAAAATATCAATTTATAGCATATATTACTTACATTATATTATGTACCTCCTATGTGGGTGGAAATATATTACATTTTTTTATAGCTTACTTGTAAAAAAAATCACAATTCGCCACTGCTATTCAGTAAAAAAAATGACCCCCCCATTTTTAGCCCCTTCAGCCGCCACTGGTTTCTTGTATATATGTTTCTTCATGTAACTGTTGTAATCAGCATAGGCCGTATATATTATAAATAAATAAATAAGCACAGAAATACTATTAAAAGGTATTTTTGATGTATTAATAATATACAAAGTTGTACACTGTCTATTTCTTCGGATTATAAAACAGTCCTGTTTTTGTTTCAGCTTTCTTTATTAGGCCTTTTTATAAAATGATGTTAGGAAAATCCATCGACTTAAAGGATATGGAATCCGTCGATTGGGAATATTACAATTCGCTTATGTGGATCAAAGTAAGTTGCAACTTTAGTTTGTATAATTTATTGACGATTTGGTTTTTAATTATGTTCTCTCTCGCATCTTTATATGGTCTTCGTTTTCTCATAAATTTACATCTGAATTATCTATGGTGCCCGTACGTATTATTATACAATGATGTTTAATACATTTAATTTGTATTTACTTATTATGTAATTTTCTCCCGACTAAATTAAATATTTTTTTTAGGAAAATGATCCTTCAGAATTAGACGTCACATTCTGTGTAGATGAAGACCAATTTGGGAAAACGAACCAGAGAGAACTGAAACCTGGGGGTGCCAATATTGCAGTAGACAATTCTAATAAGGATGAATATATTAGGTAAATGGGGAGAGATCTTTATATTCAAGTATGGTAACATTTAGTAAAAGCCTTGTTATGGATTTATTTGTCTTGTTATGGATTTTTAGAGCTATAAATTACATTACAATCGGTAGAAATATGTTCACTATACTATTTTAAAATATTTTTTTGCACTATAACAGGCCAGGAGGCCCAGCAAGGAAGTTCAGTAGTTTTTTAATTTTTTAATAGACGATCAAAGTCAAAAGTTGAAAAAAAATTATTTAAGTATCGTAGTATCAGCGCATGATTATTAAAAATTTTAATTACTCCGCCCGTGATGTCGCAAGTTCTAGTCAGAGAGTTTTGCTGATCGGTGAGTTGGCTTACCGGAAACTAGAAATCTATCACAAAATTATAATTGGTTGATTCGGAAGATGTAGTTTGAAGCAGTTCATTTTTATCAAAACCTTTTTTATTAATTTATTTAAATCTTGAAAAAGTGCACGCATATTTTTATGTGTGCTCTAATAATAACATTATATAAATATGTACTTATATATAAAATTTATCAGTTATTTTACACATATGCTTTTATTTAACGTTAAGTTTAAATTTTGGTATTTATTTTTCATGAATGTATTTTTCCATTTCATAATAATTGTTTCTCTGGTATTATGAGTATGTTTAAGTTGATTTTGATTATTTTTTTTCCTAAATACTGTGGTTTGTTTGGAATTAACAATTTCGCACATATTGGGACTTTGAGTATTATGCAATTAAAATCTATAACCTAATTCCACTGCCCATTAAAACAATTAGTAACGAGAGAATGTTTAAAAAGGCTATTAAAAAATGGAAAGTGGAGCTAGGTAGAAGTAAAATGGATCGTCTCATTCGTCCAAACCAATATTATGTTATGTTATGTTTTTGCTCTTTTATTGTGTGTTTTATAATCAAAATAATATAGGTATACAGATATTAAATATAAACATAAAAAATATAAATACGTAGGGAACTGTCTTAACATTTTGTGATATAAAAATCTTTGTATATTCTCACATGCAAAAAAAAAAAAAAGTTTATTGTCAAGTGTCCTCGGCACGGGTAATCCCAGTGAGGACGCATTGTTTTTTTTATTGATTATTGTTTATAATGTAAAAAAAGGAATAAGTAATACCATGATATTATAAAATATTCTTTGCCTATGCATGGTTGACATGAAATATTTTTAAAAATATTTCATAGTTCCTGGACTGGCACCTGAAACATAAGACTGATCATGTTACCTACATGTAACAAAATGATCAAGATACGCTGCGATTTGTATACCAATGCAGTGCCCTATGCACCATTAGGTGTGGAGAGGGAATGATGATGAAGTATTTGTAATTCGTTAAACATCTACTTTACCTAATTTTTTTTCAAAATAATTGTTAGAGCTTTTTTTTATAACATTGTTAATTTGTTTGAAATGTCTTATTTTGATAAAAATAATACGCTATACTTCCAATAAATAAGATTTTTATAATAGTTTTTTAGTTATGTATACTTTCGGATTTAGTCTCCAAGTTAAGCCAGGGGCTGTATTGTATTCGCAGGCTGGTGATCCAGTGGAGATTCGTGAGTCGAGTGCAGGAGCAGATGTCGGCCTTCCTGGAGGGTCTGGGCGGGCTGGTTCCGCTGCCTCTGCTGAAGATCTTCGACGAACACGAGTTGGAGCTGCTGCTATGTGGTATCCAACATGTGGACGTACGAGACTGGCGCGCCAACTCCCTCTACAAGGGGGACTACCACGCCAACCATCTTGTAGTGCAGTGGTTCTGGAGGGTAAACATATTTAACATGTCCTAATATTTTTTTAATTTGTTATTATACTGTATGAAAAAAAATATACAAAATTAATTTAAGAGTCCACCTAACTAGAAAAACCTGTTCTTAGGATGACTGTACCAATTTTCATTTTTATTTCTCCTAAGCTAATTTGCTTCAGCCAGATTTTGATTCATTGTTTGAAATATTTTTTGTTGTCTGGTTAACTTATTATAGTTGCCGACAGGACTAGTCGAGGGCATTGGAAGCAAAGATAGCAACCTCAAAAAAAAATTTTTTTTTGGTTATGATGTCATTCTGTAGTTTATCAACTTTATTTTTATAAAAATCATGAGTTGAGTTGCAAATGTAGTGTGTAATCATACTTCGGATGGTTCGAAAATAGTGTTAAGCAATCAGCAATATCCATCAGCCATTTTATTCGACCAATGACAGGCTTGAGATTTAAATTTTCAAAATGGCCGTGCCATACATATATTAAGAAAGTTTTTTGAATTTGTGTTTCTATTAAAGCTAATTTATTAGTATCTTAAAGTTGAAGTTCAGTGAAAATAACATTTCTAACATAAATACTCTATTTGGCATTAGTGTAGCAGTTTTTGTTATTTTTCTCGAAAACACCAAAACGGGAGTTTGCTATCTTTGCTTCCAATGCCCTCAGTTATAGGTCTTGTCAGATCTGGTGGCAGATATATAATTCAAGGTAACTGGCACGCATGCGCGAAACTGTGATCACAGCGCTGGGATGGCAAAAAATACAAATGGAACTTACTTTCTGGATATGCCTCTTATTTTTTGAACATTGTTTTTTTCTCTCTTGTAAAGTTCTCTTAATATAGTAATGTGATTAATGGAAAAATGAATTTTGGTCTAAATATGATGCGTCTATTTAGGTGGTGCTTTCCTTCTCCAATGAGATGAGATCTCGGCTGCTTCAATTTGTGACGGGAACTTCCCGAGTGCCGATGAACGGCTTCAAGGAACTGTACGGTTCCAACGGGCCGCAACTCTTTACCGTAGAGAAGTGGGGTACTCCGGACAATTACCCGAGAGCTCACACATGGTAAGAACATGGATTTCTCTAATTAAGCTATTGGATAAAATAATATGAGATATATAATTTTTCTATAAATTATTTTAGAAAAATTCAATATCTCATATGAGGGTATTATGGTGAGTTTCAAGGCTGAAATGAAAAATTATCATTAAAAGAAATATTTTAAAGTATGCCCATCTGCAGTGTTAAGAAAAGGTATCAAATTGATATTTGAGGTTAAAAATTGTTTTCAAGTTCTTTGCTGATTTATTGACCATTTTCTAAAAATTGTGAATAATTTGTGCTGGAAAAATGGCAATCGAATTGTGGTAGAGTGGGATTTGAACCTCGGATCTTTGATCTGTGAGTCCGCAACACTGCCACAGGACCACAGCCCAGTCTTTAAGTTAGTATTTTTGAATTGCGTATTTCAACAGAGATAAATAAAATTTATTTCAAAAAGTCATCATTAAATTTCCCTTATCCGCAGCTAACGCTGCATAGCGCACTGAATTGGCACACTGATCACAGCGTATTGCAAGATGATCTGTCTTACGCTTCAGGTGCCAGTCCTGGGAAGAAACAGTTTTGTGTATCTTTTAAATAAATATTTCATGTCGGAGATCAAACACGAGACCTCATGCATGGTAGGCAAACTATCAAACCACTAGGTGAACATTTTAAGAAGGGATTACGGAAATCTGGAAATTTACAGCCCTTATTTATTTATTTATATAAAACATCCAGGGGACTCCTAAAATAAACAATTTAAATGCACATAAAGCACATATAGCAACAGTTATTATTATTAACAAATTACAACAGGGATGGAGAATACCTTAAATAAGGGAATATGGAAGTCAAGGCATTTACAGGGCTTATGACCTGTCATCGGCTGGTTTAAGTGGCCACTTTACACACTGTGTAACATTCACCATTTTGCCTATGTTTGAACATCCATATTTCTTCAATTCTTCCATCTGTTGATTTTAGTGAAGTTAAAGAGATGAAACCTTTATTGTTGTTATTATTATAATTTTGTCAAGTAATTGTAAACAAAAGAAGGAAAGAAAGTAGATACGAATTAAAAAGAAAGGAAAACACATTAAAAATAATGGGAGAGTTGAGATTGTGATTATTCAGCGTATAGGACAGCTGATTTAGTTATAACGGGAGTGGTGGGGAGTAAGTCCAACTGCTCTGTATAATCATTTAGTATAGTTTTGTGCATCTGAGAATGGTGAGTGCAGTATGTGCTGGAGTCTGGTGGTCCTTGTGGGTGCACGCGAATGACCGATGAGTTGGCCTATTATTTTTGTTACCTAGTTTTAGCTTATTTAGCTTACCACTTTAGCATTCACTGTCCCATGCGTGAATACATGTACAGTCATGTACAGTCATATTTCTTCACCTCTTCTATTTGTTGTTTTTTGTGAAGTAACAGCGTCGAAAGTTGAATGATGAATTATTTTGTTCTCAGTTTCAACCGATTGGACCTGCCCCCTTACGAGAGCTACCAGCAGTTGAGAGATAAACTCGTTAAGGCCATCGAAGGATCCCAAGGGTTCGCCGGTGTCGACTGATCCTGTAATATAAACTGTATTATACTTTAAACTCCACCGTGCGAATGGTGACTAACTTTAAGGGAAAGCAAAATGAACGTCCTTATAAATATATATAAGCCGCGAGGAATAGGCCAACCTTCGAGCAATATGCAAACTTATATCCGGCAACTCTATAAATTGAAGCCTTGTGATATTGGAAAATTCTTTTGATGTGTCTTAAAAATAATTATGGTATTTATGTCTGTTACATTTGAAATTACACGAGTTTACGTATTTGTTCGAAGGCACACATAAAATCTGTATGTTTCATATAAAATTTTCACTACATCGTCTTTTAAATTATTGTTAAATACGTCCATACGTGTACGTGTCCATACCATATGTGTAATTTTATCTAAATAACTTACTGCAAATAAAAGTTAAATAGTGGTATATCCCCTTTTATCTTTTCGATTAAGTTTATTGTTTATATCAATAATTTTGAATCCCCGTTTTTAGAAGTCCATTCACTGCTTATAATCAAAATAGTTTAATTTATGAAACATAATAATTCATATTATGAATGTGATAACACTTGCGTAACAGCATTATTTTTATGGTATTCCATGCGTCTGTAAGTAATGTCAACATGAAGTCAGTTAGCAACCAGAAAATAGCATTTGAATATGAAGCCGTGACAAATTAGGGACTGCCTGATGTTTCAGTTTTGGCTAAAAAAACTAGTTTCAGCCGCGGCTAAAAATCTGCTTTTAGTCGGTCGATAAAAATCATGTTCTTACCCAATTAGTTACATGTTTCCAATACTTACCTATTGATAATAAGTAAGTAAAGTGTAAAATGTATAATGCCTGGTTTTTAGTAAAAACATCAAGTTTCTAAGGTGATTTGTGCTCAGAATTAACAATTTTGTCCTATAATCATATTATTTTTCATTGATAAGTTAACGAGCATAAATAATTGAAAATAAAAATTGAGAAACAACTGTGGATATGCTTTCATTAATAAATTGTATTGGATTCTAATGATGGACAATAAAATGATATCTCTCTTTTCAAGGGTTTTCGCTTATAGTTAGGGTATCAACAATTGTGATTTACGATAATGTGAAACCCTTGTTGAGACGCTATTTTTGAAAGTACATAGTAATTTAATTATTAATTTTGTACACGAAATAAAAATATCCCATCAATCTTGCTTATGCATCTAAAGGTTTAGAATTTAGGATACTTGTTGAGTTATATGCATCGGATATACCACTAAGATAGAATAATTTCTGATATAAAATCTAATTGGTAATGAGAGACTTTTCGTTACTGATCCAAATATATTTTCGCTACTTTTTATTTTATTTATAACATTATACGTATGATTTTTTAAAACTGCCTAGCGCCACCCAGTTTTACTTGTGTAAATAAATAGATAGGAATAAATCACACATTATAATAATTTTTATGTTTAAAAGTAAAAAATCGTGTTACTCTTCTTGAACAATTCCTAGAAAATCAACTTATTTCTATAGCCATTAAAAAATAACAAAACACGCAAAATAATGAAAATATGTTTATTTACAAATCCATTTAAAAAAAAACTTTATCATCAATGATATTTTGTATTTAAATATGTAGGATTTTTTCTGTAATATTTAAATAAGATCAAATTTTCCATTTTACTTTATCTGCAAAGTGGTAGCGAAAATAAAATCTCAACGGAAAATGTCTCTTTTATTTTATCTTTATGATAATTATTTATAAACTATTATCTATTAATTATCTTTTAATATTACAACCATAAACAATAGTTCTAAGATCCACTTATAGTCGTTACATAAATACAGAACTATTTTCTAATTGTTGTGATGTAGCTGATGAGCCCATAATCTTTAAATCTGCTTTCATTTATCCTTTGATTCCAACCGACTATACACAAAATTTCTTAGGATTAAATTTTATGTTAAATACTTGTATCAACATATTACAACAGAGATGAAGAACATTTAAGAGAAGGTAATATAGAAGTCTAGGCATCTACAGGGCTTATGACCTGTCAATGGCTGGTTTAAATGGCCACTTTACACACTGCGTAACATTCACCATTCTGCCCATATTTGAACATCTATATCCTTTCAATTCTTACGTGTAACATTCACCATTCTGCCTATATTTGAAAATCTTTATTCTAACAATTCTTTCATCTGTTGATGTTTGTGAAGTAAAAGAGTTGAAACCTTTATTTATGCTGGTGAGATTCATCTAATTGAATTATTTTACCTACATACTAGGCAACGCCTCAAAATGTTATTTTGTCAATTAAGAGCCATTGACAGGTCATAAGCCCTGTCAGGTCATAAGCCTAGACTTCTATATTACCTTCTCTTAAATGTTCTTCATCTCTGTTGTAATATGTTAATATAAACAGCTCCCCAGGGAGTTGAATCCAGTCCTTGTCTACAAAAATTTGGACAAACTCAAAATATTGTTGTTAAATACTTGTAATTTAACGAGATTTTTTTAATTTTTTTTATTTCTCGCTTCACTGGGAGTGCCTATATCACGGCAGGAGTTTCATGAGAAAAATCATGTCTTCTGTTCTCTGCTTCGGAAGATTTGCAAAAAGCTTTTGCGGTAGGCGGTTGTACACTTTAGAACGGAGCCATGAACATGGGATTGCGTTGACTGTATACCAAATTAGTATGTATGTTTTAGTGGCTCTTTGTATCTATTTATTTATTTTGTATTTTTTTTACACATAGCTAAATTTATTACATATCGTCGGTGATACTGCAATACTATCAATGGATTTTTTTAGCAACGGAACCTAAAAAGCGCCCCGTTAATATATAACTTATGATTTCAATCAACCAAAAATATCGCTAGGAGTATCGGAATTTTAAAAAATGATTTAGAGTAAAAATAGCTCTTTAGTCCGCATAGCAAATTTATTGCAGTAAAACATTTTGGTAAAAAACACAGGTCACATCGCAGTTTTTCAGCATCACCTACAATATGATAAAAAAACTTTTTTGCATTCTTTGATAGTGCTAATAGTATAATACCCTAAGTATTGTACAGCAACTGGCAACTACTACATAGTTACATGATATTAAAATGGTTCTGTATTTAGGTGAGGATGCAGTTTATTATTTATTAACATATTACAACAGAGATGAAGAACATTTAAGAGAAGGTGATATATAAGTCTAGGCATCTACAGGGCTTATGACCTGTCATGGGCTGGTTTAAGTGGCCACTTTACACACTGTGTAACATTCACCATTCTGCCCATATTTGAACATCTATATCCTTTCAATTCTTTCATCTGTTGATGTTTGTGAAGTCATAAGCCCTGTAGATGCCTATACTTATATATCACCTACTCTTAAATGTTCTTCATCTCTGTTGTTTAATGTTAATGTTAACAGCTCCCCAGGGAGTTGAATCCAGTCCTTGTCTACAAAAATTTGGACAAACTCAAAATATTGTTGATAAATCCACCTGGTCTATGAAGAAGTAAAGAAATTGAAAAAATAAATTTTTCAGGCGTTGCCTAGTATGTAGGTGAAATAATTCAATTAGATGAATCTCACCCACATAAATAAAGGATTCAGCTCTTTACCTTCACAAACATCAACAGATGAAAGAATTGAAAGGATATAGATGTTCAAATATGGGCAGAATGGTGAATGTTACAGTGTGTAAAGTGGCCACTTAAACCAGCCCATGACAGGTCATAAGCCCTGTAGATGCCTAGACTTATATATCACCTTCTCTTAAATGTTCTTCATCTCTGTTGTAATATGTTAATGTTAACAGCTCCCCAGGGAGTTGAATCCACTCCTTGTCTATAAAAATTTGGACAAACTCAAAATATTGTTATTATTTATTGGAAAAAAATTAGCAATTTTCAATGTTTTAACATCAAACATTAAAAAATATATGAACTTACCAAAACATCATTTGTAAATACTGAAATGCTACACATCGACATGAAATAATTGATCTATATAAAATCTTACAGCCCAAGAAAAAAAACAGTTTTTGTAATTGTTAGCAAAAATAACATTGTATATTTTAAAATTTTTGTGTTCATGTATGAATTTGACCATTTTAAAGGTAAAACGCAATTTTTAATTATATAAATTTTTAAATTGTTACAATTTCAATTTTCATGTATTCGCAGACACAATGGCTACTGGTTTCTAAAACTACCGAACAATGTGCTTTCGTAGTAATCTTACAAATAATAAATTATACGCGAGATACATTTTATAAAGAAAATTTTCAGCATTAAAAATTGTTTCGTTCGTATACACCACTGTCAATGTTTGTATCCATGTGCTGTGTGTCTGTGAAGATGTTAATGTTTTGCCTTGTCGGAAGTATAAAATATTGTTACCACAACGTAACAAAGTGGATATTAATTTTATTATTGTACTATGGATGTGAAAAATAATATAATTATCATTTCACTGGAATTAATCTTGTAAATAAGTAATACGATATATTTTGAATAATGCACGAGTGTGCTCCTTTATTGTGACACTCCCAATAAACTACACAAAGTGTTTGATATTCAACTTATTTACCGGTCTTTTATTTGCACTAACCGACGCAGTTGTTCAGTTTCACTTTATAATATTCATTACGTATTGACGGTGAAAAGGGTAAGTTTCACTGCCGAAATCGAATTATACACCGGATTATCAAATTAAGAACATTAACCCTTTAGAACTCCAGAACAAAGCCGTACATAAATATACCACCAGAATTGAGCTATTTATTTTCTAATGTTTCATATCAATAATAAGTCTCATGTCACAAGTTCTCTACGGTGAGTTCTGCCGATTGGTGGATTGGCTACCCGTAACCTAGCTGTGATCTGCTGACATTCAATTGAATAAAATAGAAACTTTGAAATTATGAAGAGGAATGAAATAATTTTAATTCAGGGAATCACTCGGGTTGTGGTCCCGTGGCTAGTGTCTCGGCCTCACGGACCAAAGGTCCGTGGTTCGAATCCCACTCTACCCCAACTTGGTTCCATTTTCTAATAGTGAGTTGTTTACAACTCGTAAATCATAAGAACGAAAACATTTATTTAAAAAAAAAAAAAAACTATTTACCAATACTAACCGATCAACGTATGTATTATGTACGACTGAAGGATAAGTAGTATTCATAATAACAAACAGTAGTAAAGTAAAGTAAGTATTTGGTTTATTAATTTCTAAGTGGATTGCCTGTATTGAGGACAAATAAATAGTAAAATAATTTCTATAGAAAAAATGGAAATGTTCAAAGATCGGTAGAATTTCGATCAAAATCGGTAGGGTTGGCAACGCATGCAGTCGGCGATAATTCAGTGTTATTATTTTAAATTACAGATTCTTCGCTATTCAATGTTAATTGCTTACTAATCGAGCTTTTTTCGTAAATATTTTTTTGCACCACACTAGGCCCTGAGGCCTAATTACAGAGGTGATTTACGGCACAATACACCCAGGTTTGAGAAAAATCACATTTAATTTTTGTGTTCTCACCGGAAATTGAACCCGGAACCTTCGATGTGTGAGTCAATCATCTTAAACAGTACACTACGGAGGCCGCCAGGATATTTAGTGTATTATATCTGTAAATTGTGTGTGGTTTTGGTAGCATTATTCCGAGTGACAGATTTTTTAAATTACATTTAGATTGCTCCAAACAGCAAAAAATAAATTGTGAGGCTCAAAGGGGCGAAGTTTTACAGTGCCTGAGATCCTAATTAATCTGCTGAGGTCCGCAGGGCCGATAAAACGATTATACGAGGCCCGAAATCCCTAGCATGTAACTGTTGGCAATAGCCTAGCTGGTAAAATTTATTTTGGACAGTGATGGAACCATATGAAAATACCCTTTCTGGCCTAAGGGGGGGGGGGGGGGGGAGGGTATCTAAGGTTCTCCCCTCCAGGTAGCATATTATTGTTTCAATATTTTTTTTGTTAATCATCATGTTAGTTTCATTTTTTGCATAATTCTACCTCGTAACGTTAAGAATGTATCAACATTATCAATATTTTTCAATAATAATAATAATAATAATATATTTTTAATAACTACTTTTAACGACAGTGTGGATATCTATTAAGGATATTCCATCTTCCCTGCATTCTGCTTCAAGATTGTGGCGTTGTAAACTGAAAAATGGGCACTGAAATAACAGATGTTCGATACTCTGTGAAGAAATATCATCGCATCAATAATAATTCACATTTGTCTTTGATTTCCCCCCATGCAAACAGCAAACATTACAATTCATCGCTCAACAGTTAAATAGTCTTTGATATGTTGGTCAGTTCTCACGCGTGGTTTTTGCTATTTTTTCCAGCCATAACCATGAAAATCCGAATTTCGTGCTTTACATTTTCCAAGCACTCCCCTCTCAACTCCCCGTTGTACCGCCTCGCAAACGGGTGGCCGTGTCATTAGATCAGTGCTGTTCAACGTGTCACAGCGAGAGCAGCGCGGTGTCATACAGGATCGTCTCGCAACAGTATTTTATGAAAAGTTTATAAATTTGCTGAAAAATTTAAATATTGAAAAAAAAAATCCTGATATAAGTGGTATCCCCTTAGATTTTTTTCTCGTTCAGGCTCGGAAACCATTTACAGAGATTGAACATATTGTAAATTGTATTTTATAAATAAAACAGACAATTCTTTCTATTGAAATTATTCAAAATTTATTTTTGAGAAAGAGTAATCTGAATAACTAGGGGGAACTAGGGATGAACTAGGTGAAATGATTATGGAACTACATGAGGCTTCAAAAAGGATTAGTTTGGAAATAAATATTAATAAAACAAAGATTATAAAGAGTCCAACAGGACGAGACATTTTCGTTAACAATAATAAAATCGAAGCGGTTGATGAATATATATATCTAGGACACAAAGTCAAACTTGGTAAAGATAACCAGATAGCGGAGTTACCAAGAAGAATAGGGCTAAGTTGGGCGGGCTGCTTTCGGCAAACTTAAATATATTTTTGAAAATAAACAAGTCCCTATATGCTTGAAAAGACAAGTATATGAATCGTGCATATTGCCGGTGACAACATACGGACTAGAAACCATGTCTATAACACAAAAAAGTAGCCAGAAATTAAAATGCACGCAACAATCCATGGAAAGACAGATGCTCGGTGTATGTCTAAGAGACAGAGTAAGAAATGAAGAAATAAGGCGCCGAACCGGAGTTGTGGATATCATGGATCGTGCAGCAAAATTGAAATGGCAGTGGGCAGGGCACTTGGCAAGACAAAATGATGGCAGGTGGACACCCAGAATAATAAAGTGTAGACCATGGGCGAACAAAAGATCTGTTGGAAGGTCACAGAAAAGATGGGTCGACGACATTGCCTCTATTGCCGGTAAAATATGGATGATGAAAGCGGGTGATAGGAAGGAATGAATACGTTTGGAAGAGGCCTTTATCCAGCAGTGGAGAGAATAAGGCTGATGAAGAAGAAGAAAAATAATCTGAATAATAATTTAAGAGCTTATTTTGTAGATTCAAATTTATAATTTATTAAAAAGGAACATAATTTACGCTTATTTCGTAAACAAAATTTAGGTACAAAAAAGGTGAGTCCAAAAGTTGAATACATTACAATATTATGCTTGATGTTACCACGTACATAGGGTAAACCAGGGTATTGTCGGCACCTCCCCGGTAATTGGCACTGTCTTATTCAAACTAAAAAAAAAAAGGTTAGTAATATTAGTGTTGAAAACGGAGTACCTTAATTTATCAAGTTTAATTATATTCTTGAATACTGGCTACAATTAATCGTTGTTATTATGTTGGTATTCCTATTTAAAACCATCTGTTTATGTGCTCTACTAAAACGCGCGAGAAATCGAGTTTTTTAAGGTTTTTTTAAGGATAGAGCTTTGTTGAACTTCAATTTTCAGCAAGGTTAGAATAAAACTTAACTATATTATGTTTACCATAGATTAAATACATATGTTTATTAAGCTAGTTTTTTTTTTTACCAAATGTTATTATTATTTTACTAAGAAATTATCTTTTTTAATGGGTGCCAAGTATACAAAGAAAAAAGATACAAAATCAGAGATTAGCACTGTGCCAATAACTAACATGTTGTAGTGTTAATCATTAATAATTGAATTATTGGCACATGTCAATCAGTATTTTACATGCATTATTGATTGTTGTTTATTATTGGTGACAAATAAAGTAAATTGTTTTAGCATTTAGTACAAAAAAGATTGGCTTATTTATAAAAAGAAATACTCCGAAGAAAATGTTTCTAAAGCTGTGGCAGCCATTAAGTCTAGTTTGGCTTAAAAAACAGCTTCGAAAAAATTTGGTGTACTGAGATCTACACGGCAGGACAAAAAAAACTACGAGTTTACTTGCTCCCTGCTCCCGTATCCGTTGACTTTACTGAACCCTTTTTCTAAGAAATCCTTTATTGATACTTCTTTCTTTTGTACGGCAAATTAAGGACACTATATGTCACCTTTCTACAATATTTACATTTTAAAATGTCTCAACAGTCTTGTTTTACCAGCGTTTGAGTGAACATAACACAGCAATCTTAGAAAGTGTAAAGCAAATGTCGATTGCGATAAAGTCCAAAATAATCACATTGTCGCAAGAAAACTTATCTAATTGTGAAATATCTCGTCGAGTTGGGTATTCAGAAGGTGCAGAGAGGAGTTTATTAAAAAAAAATCAAGAAACTGGTTCCATAGAACAGAAAAAAGGAAGCGGACGGGCACGTGACATCTGCCCGAGATGATAGCTTAATAAAAAAAAATGTTATGCGCGATCGATTTTTAACGGCACCTGAAATGCATGCAGATGTGCAGTCTACCAGCACATCCACGTTTTCAGTGAAGACTGTCTGTCCAGGCGGCTGTTGGAGCATGGTTTCCAAGCACGAAGTCCCGCAAAGAAACCATTACTCGCGGACAAAATGAAGAAGGCTAGACTGGATTGGGCGAAGGAGCACCAGAATTGGACCTTGAAGGATTGGCAAAATGTTATTTTCTCGAATAAATCAAAATTTAACCTTTTTGGTCCAGACGGGAGAAAGATAGTGTGACGAAAACCTGGGGAAAGATACCATCCGTTGTGTATCACTTGAACTGTTAAACACTCAGCCTACGTCATGATATGGGGGTGCATGACAGCGTACAGTTTGGGCCCCCTAAATTTTGTACAGGGTACTATGAATGCCACCCAGTACATCGAGGACATTACTCAATACACCGCTGACCCGATTTTTCAAGACGATTCTGCCCCGTGCGATGGCGCCCGCACTGTGAGAACAAATATATATTTTTTAAATGCATTTTGTGACCACTTGATTAATAATTTATTGTTTTTATTACAGATCACTGAATTCATGGTTAAAATTGGCGTAAAATCGTTGACGTGGCCGTTTAAACCGTCTAAACCGATTTAAACCTGATCGAAAATTTATGGGCAATTATGAAAAAAAAGTCGGAAAAAAAAAATCTAAAAACATTGAAGAATTTAAAAAAAACTTCGTTCATGTATGGGAAGAAGAAATATCATTAGAAATTTTGGATTCGCTTTACGCTTCTTTAAATAATAAAATTTTACATGTTATAAAAAAAAATGGTGAATTCACTAAGTATTAAATATTTTTAAATGTTATAAATGTGTTTCATTATAAAACATCTTAATTTAAAATAAAGTGATAAGAACCTACTTCTTAAATATTAGTTTAAAAATAATATGTATTTTACTATTCCATCACAAACACTCGACTATAAATGAACCGTTATGGGTCTTAGATTCGTGTAATCTGATATGATATTATATAATGGCCATTTCTAAGTACAATTCACAAGTAAGATTTTTTATTTTAACAGTGAAGTAACGAGTAGTTCACACATATGTCAAACAATAAAAAAAAACTAATTAAATATACATAAATAATTAAATAATTCATTATACATATGTGAATTTTCGTTTTTTTGTCGGGCTCATATTTCTAATTGTTTATCGGAATCTCCAATAAGAACAGGTAAAAGACAAACAAAGCGAATACCTTTCGTTATCACTGGGAAGCAATGAAAGAATATTCATATGGATGAAATTAAAAAAAAAAAAATCTCGATAAATAGTGCGCTTTTAATGAAGAAAATAACTTGAAGACTGCATCAGCCAAAAAATAAATATCAACCAAAAAATAAACCTTCAAACGAAACGGTAATTTTATCTGATAAATCTTTCAATAATTTTAATATTGATGAAGATTTAGAACAGTTTATAAAAAATAAACCGTCAACAAGTTATTCACAAAGTGAAATTTTTTTTTAAAACAAATTTTTAAAAAGAAAAACTGTTGCTTTCTTCATCTGATTCAGATTGAGTTATACTTTACTTTTTTCTGATAATATTATATCCATTCAATTTTTTAAAAATACAAGGTCTTTTACTTTTTTCCAAATACACGGAAATTTTAAAGGTGCCAATAACTGACAAAATTGCTGTGCCAATTAATAACTAGAAGTGCCAATATATGGGGGAAATAGTACATTTTTAATCATCTTTATTTATCTAATAAAGATCCTCTGAATATCAATGAAAGGTTTAAAATCAACTAACATTTGTTGATGGAATAAAAACGTTTATATTTAAATGATGATTAACAAATTGCAACAGGGATAGAGAATACCTTAAATAAGGGAATATGGAAGTCTAGGCATTTACAGGACTTATGATCTGTCATTGGCTGGTTTAAGTGGCCACTTTACACACTGCGTAACATTCACCATTTTGCCTATGTTTGAACATCCATATTTCTTCAATTCTTCCATTTGTTGATTTTAGTGAAGTTAAAGAGCTGAAACATTTATTGTTGGAATTGAAGAAATATGGATGTTCAAACATAGGTAAAATGGTGAATGTTACACAGTGTGTAAAGTGGCCACTTAAACCAGCCAATGACAGGTCATAAGCCCTGTTAATGCCTAGACTTCCATATTCCCTTATTTAAGGTATTCTCCATCCCTGTTGTAATTTATTAATCTTAACGACTCCCGAGGGGGTGAAATCTAGTCTTTTGTCTACGAACATTTGGACAAACTCAAATATTGTAAATGATGATTGTTTAATTTATAAAAAATATCGACTCAATCAATACGCTTAAAGTGCCAGTCATTAGTGGTTTTACCCTATATTGAAATAAATTATTGCTCGAAAAAAAGTTACTTAACGATCCTTTTTTATGATTAAAATTATTTAATATAAAAGTAATATATTATGACAATTTATTTTAAGCATGCGAAAAACTCGATTAATAACTTTTAGCTTATTTAACTTTTCAATCGGATATATAAAGAGTTTTTATTTTTGAAAACTTTTTATGTTATGTACATACCTACCTATTAATTTATTCAAAGAAAGATAGTCAGTGGAAAAAGTTATTCTCCAAAAGATATGACAATGTTGTCTTGTCCCAGCTCCGTGAATAGCCTCGACCGCGCAGTGGGACAATACGAAAATTCGGCCCCGGGCGCAGTTCAGCAGTTCAGACGTGAGCGCTGCGAAATTGAATACACGACGGGGTTTATTACGAGTTAACAAAAAATACCGTTTATTTTATACCAAGATGTATATTGGAATTGTTACAAAACTAACTTAATAATAAAAACTATTTTTTCTGTCCCCATTTTTGGCAGAAGAAGTATGCGGGAGCGACGCGCACGCGTCGAGCAAATCGCTATTGTCATAAGGTCCTGTCCGCGTTCACACCAGGACAATGCGGCCGCGTGTGGCGGTGGGGGTAATCATTGTTCCGCGGGTATAGTCGGCCCGTCAGCCCATCTATCTCGGTGACAATGTCTCGGATCTGTTTTGTCCTACAAATTGCTGTTGACACATGGACAATGATTGAGCCCTGGGACAAAGCAATATTGTACTGTCCATGTGTAAATGGTCCTATTATATATATACACTAATTTGCCGGTGTTTACCCAGATGGTAGTGAAACTTGGTACAAACTTGATTTAAGATTGATGGAAGGTTGAAAAGGAAAATTTGACGCCACAAGTTTTTATCAAAAGTTGCTGGAATATTGTTATGTCAAATTTGAAGAGACAAGTTTTGACAAAACTTGCTGGAATCTTGTTATGTCAAGAATGGTATTTCAGAATCCGAAAGTCATACAGTGATGATCAACACATGACCATATACATAAAAATATGGAGAGAATTCCTTTTATTATTTTTTAAAAATTTAAACTGTTATATTTAATCCCAGGACTTTCCAACAACATCGTTTTTTTTGGCACCACAACAGGCCGTGAGGCCCAATTACTGTGGTGAATTACAGCACGGGAAACCCAGCCTTAAGAAAAATCACATTTAAATCTTGTGTTCTCACCAGGAATCGAACCCAGAACCTTCCATGTGTGAGCCAAATGTCTTAACCACCACACCACGGAGGCTGCCGAATTAAATTAGTGCATGACAAATATCCAAAAAAGTGGTTAATTCCAAACAACATTCAGATTGGCAATACTATCAAAGTCATAGAAAATTATATATTTCACCGTTTTTGTCTGTGGGTTTCATGTAATTTTTTATGCGCAGTGCTGCAGATAAATTCGTGAATTCGTATTTTAATTACGCATTTATCATTGGATATTTTTCCGGAGATTTTAAAACTTTTAATATTGTTGCAGTGTTAATACTCAGTTTAAAGGATAAACTATTGATATGCCACTGAGGAAAAAACAATAAAAATGAGTTTTCGTAGCACTGTCATTCGACTAAACCGTCTTGTCAAGAGTTCTTTAAAAGTAAGTATGATATTAATATCTCATCCACTGCACAGTGCTTACAATAGTTTAAACAGATTAATTAGTAAATATCACAAACATTATACAATTATTGAACTGAATTGATTGAATTATGTTTTATTTACAGAACGAAAAGGCTGTTGATAATATATCGATATAATAAATCAATACTTTAACCCCAGAGGCTCTTATACTTCACAAAAGTTGTCAGATGGAAGAGTTGAGGAAATGAAGATGTTTAAACATAGGCAGAACGCTTAATGTAACACAGTTTGTAAAGTGGCCACTTCAACCAGCCAATGACAGTACATACGCTCAGTAAATACCTAAATCTCCATATTTCCTTCCCAAAATGTTTTCCCTCTGTTGTAACAAGTTTTGATTTGAATATCGGATACTTTTTACCATGAGAAATCCGCTAATCGAAAAAGCTAGTAAGTCATAAAACAGTTTTATTTATTTGTTTCAGATTTGAGAGACAAAATAATGCACCAGACTTTGATCTCCAGTCAATTGACATGAATTATTTGACATCACATCATCTGACTTTTTTGGCAAAAATAGCCCGTAATTTTTTATTATTTATTCAAAATAAATATACTGAGTAACAATAACAAGATATTTTATTAAATATTAATATTTTTAAGAAGCTTCTTGTTTTTTTTCTTTTTTGGTTTGTGTTTTTTTTATGTTTCGTTTTTTTGTTGTTTTTTTTTTGAATTTTTTGTTTTTTGTTTTTTATTTTGCTAAATAAATCCGAAATTGCATGAATGTTGGTGTGACAACCTTGTAGGATGTTTGTAAAAACAAACATCATGCAAGTTTGTTGGATGGTAACTAGGAAGTTTGCTTTAAACTTTCCTCAAGTTTACAGAGTTGCAATCTCAAACTTGGGTCAAGCTTGAACTCTTGGTACTTCAAACTTGATACAAGCTTGAAGCAAGTTTAAATTGCTATCTGGGTATGGCCGTTGGAAAAGCTAACCCTATGTTGAATAATATCAATTTGGCTCATTGAATTTTTACGTCTCTGAGGGCGTTTTAGATATCCTTTGCTTTTTAACTAAAAAAAAAGTTTAATAAAAAACTTCAAAAGTCTCGGACTCATTTTTGTAATTAGTGAATTTTTCCATAAAGTCACCGAGTCCATTATATTTCCGTCAAAATGTTACGGCGGGTGTTTTAACGAAAATATGACGCTCCAATATCTTAAATAAAGAATAAATGAATGACAGCACAACAAGGTATGATAATTTTCTGTTCTAAGATTTTATATCGAATGAAATGAAATTCCTATAACATTTTTAAAAAATGTGCTCGACAAATTCAATGAAATACAGGATAAAATCGAAAAATTATCAGCATTGGATTTCGATCTCAAAAATAAATGCGGAAATTATAAAATAACAAATAACAAATAATGTAATTTATTTTTAAAAAAATGCAGCCTGTTTTTATGCAAAATAACACAGAGTATATGAGTAGATTGACTCGCTTGTGTGTTATAACATTATTGTTAAATTCCTCGGAGTGGGGTGTTTGACGGATGCCGGAAAATCGTGAATACAAAATGTTTTTATAATCATTCGTATTTATTGTGAATAAATTTACCTTCACTATTTTAAATAATTATACTGTTTCTCTCAGAGTCGCGTGAACGTATGAAGTACATGTGATGAAATTCATTATCGTCCCATTATTATGAAGTTTGTGGCCATTTTGATTTCCATATGTGTTTATTTAATATATCATGCGACAATTGTAAATATACGAAAGAGGGAACGATACAGTAAGTACTTATTCGATTTTTATGTTTATCGAAAGTATTATTTTAACATTTGTATTTATATCGATAAAAGACACAAGAATAAACATGTCTAATAATTAAAACTTCCCGACGAATGGTTAGAACTTCTTTATGTAGCAAAAAGAAAACATTCTTATTTAGGACAAAAGCTGTATGATATAATGCCAGAACCATAAGGCCACAAGCTAAAGAAGTTACTGACTACTTTCCTAGTGAAATTGGTCGCAGGGAGTCTGGATGGGTTGATGGTGGCTGTCATATGGCCAACATATGTTCTTATTTGAATTGCAATTATTTATTTTTACCTTTTTTATTGCTTGAATTTTGGAGATCCTCATAACTATTAACTCTTTTTTTAAATATGTTTTTTTACTGTATACATATTTAAAAAAAAAAAACAATAAAAATAAATATTAGCGTTCTCATAATTTACCTAAATATTTCAATTTTGGTTGCCATTTCCGACGAGTTGTAAATAACTCACTATTAGAAAATGGAAATCAAGTTGGGGTAAAGTGGAGTTTGAATCTAAGGCCTCTGATACGCGAGTCCGCAACACTAGCCACGGGACCAAAAACCGATTTTTTATCCCGATATTTTTTAATCCCACATTTTTTATTATATCTTTTACTAGGTTTCTAAATAAGTATTTCACTATGTTTTTCACTTTATTTTCACTATTTCTACTAACTTTATTTATTTTTATATTGATAACTGTATACCCTGTCTGTATACCCTGTAAAACCCTGTCACATCCGAAACCACGATGATCAGTATGAGCAAGAAGACATATTGGCACATTAAAATAAATCTTTAGAACGACTAAAATCTTAAAAAATAAAATATTGAAAAAAACAAATGGTTGCTTACTTCTGCTGGGGAGAACGAGGAGGGGGGAGGGGGAGTCTGATACACCATCAACCGCGCGACCGCGCCCCCCTCTCTTATCCCCTGCAGAAGTTAGCAAACATTTGTTTTTTTTATTTTTGATTATGCTAACATGTCTTCTTGCCCATACTGATCATCCTGGTTTTGGATGTGACAGGGTTTAAAGAACACCTGTATATTATTTTGACTGTCTGAACGGGGTAAAGAGCCCGCCCTAGTTAGGTCTAGTCAAAGCAACTTTGTATAAATGTATAATTTAATGTATTTGATATGATAATAAATTAATAAAAACAATATTTTGAGATTGTCCAAATTTTTGTAGACAAGGACTGGATTTAACTCCTTGGGGAGCTGTTAATATTAACATATTACAGCAGAGATAAAGAACATTTTAGAATAGGTAAATAGAAGTCTAGGTATCTACAGGGCTTATGACCTGTTATTGGCTGGTTTAAGTGGCCACTTTACACACGATAAAAATGATCTTCATCTCGCAAGCACTTTTAAACGTCCAGTTTTCTTTGTCGGAGATGATAAAAACAACTTGATAAAGAAACAGGTTATGTCCCGAAACCGATCGGCAATAATATTGTTTTAAAGTTATTTCAAAGTAATAAAAAAATAAAAAAAATAAAATTACAAGGAAGTCTTTTTTAAATTGGTATTTAAATACCGAAAATATTAAATATTTAAAACGACAAAAGCATTTATTTTTTATTGATTCCTATTTATTTGAAACACATTCTATTTTTCATTCAGAAAACTTAATTTTACTATGTTGATAAAATTGAAGATATATTTTGACTTCCCATTAGAATACGGACCCTGGTTTGAATAGGTAATTAGGTTTTTATGAATGATAACGATAGGCACTGTAATATAAATCTGGCATAAATATTAGGACATTGATCTATTGGATACAAAAAACACCAGGTTTTTTAGTTTTTATAATAAACAGTATTGTGCGAATCAATGTGAACATTTAGAAATACTTTATTTTTTAAGATGGCTTCACTGCTGCAAGACAATGTTGTCGGCTATTTATATTTGGAAAATCAAAAAAACCTGCATACTGCATTGAATTGTTGTCAATTTCAGTCGTTTTGACGGTTACTTTAAATGACCTAAAACGTGTTTTTGTGGATTTAGGAAACTGAAAAGATTTAGATCAAGCTGTTAGATAAATGATCTTCAAGCACGATTTAGCTCCATGGCCCCGATAACAATGGGAAGTTAAAATTTATTTTAAATTTTATCTACAAAGTAAAATTAAGTTTTCTGTATGAAAAGCAGAATATGCACACATTTTTTTCTTTTAAACATGTTCATTTATAGGTTACCATGTCCTATTATTGCTAGCAAAATCACGCCCATGTTTAAGAATACATATACTAATCGATGAACAGCATGGATTTAGATCTGCCAGATTAACCACCTCTAACCTAGTAGATTAAACCCAGGTTATTGTCAAAGCACTTGAAGATGGTCAGCAGATTGACGTTCTCTATACAGATTTTTTAAAGGCATTTGACAAAGTAGATCATAAAATTCTCATATATAAATTACATGCCTTGGGAATAAGAGATCCATAACTCTCATTTATTAAATTATATCTTACTGGTAGGAAACAAAATGTTCGGATAAATAACTATTTATCAACCTGTGCTAATGTTACATCGGGTGTACCTCAGGGCGCTCATTTGGCACCCTTGCTTTTCAATTTGTTTATTAATGATGTTGCTAAATCATTCTCTTACTCTCGCTTTTGGTTCTTTGCGGACGACAAAAAAATTCTCAAAATAATTCAAACTTTACAAGACTGTTTTCTTCTTCAATCAGACATTAACTCTTTTAACCAATGGTGTAAAGTCAATAAATTAGAATTACCTATCGTCTGTAATCGCGTTTTTGAAAACACGCCTGCTAAACTCGAAGAGTGTGTCATACTCGATGGCCGCCATTTGGAGAACGTGGTTTTTAAAAAATGAAATCCGCAATTGTTATTTTTAAGCTATAATAAACATATTTTGTATTAGAGGTGGAGTTTTTAAAAAATAATTTTTCTAACTTTGAAATCTGCTCGAAATATTACCGGTATGGGTGCCATCTTAAGCGGAATTTCAATACGTTTATTTCAGGAGTATCAGATACTGAGGATTTTCCGAAACTGTATCAACTAGATGACTATGATGAGTGCTTGCGAGATCCTGATGGACTCTTTTGTTTGGTGGATATTCAGCTGACCTCTGACAAACCGGGAGATTTATGGTACAGAATAAAGGTATTGTATATAAAGCGTAGAAAGCTTTATTTATTGTTCCCTCGAGGAATTCATATAATATACACAAATATGTAATATACGGAGCGGAAGGAAGTAACAACTTTACTAGAGAATACTTTTTATTCCGCCATTGGTTCATGTAGGTACATTGTAATAAATATTTTTTAAGTTCAAATAAAAAAAAAAAACAATTTTTGAATGACTCTTTTTGATACGCAAAAACAATGTCTTTACTTTCAAATGTTTTTGTAGAAGTTCGGCAAAAGGTCTCTGGAAAATATTGGCCATTCCGAATTTAATAAACTGCCCAATGAGCTAAAACACGAAAAGTCGAATAGCAAATCCATAAGTTTCGCAATTAAAAAATATTGCTTCAATCTTTTTGAGAGTGATAGTTATTATTGTAATTTATATAGATGGTGTAAAGTACTGTGTTTTATGTTTCTTATATTATGTTTTCTTACTATTTCGGATGTATTAACTATGTATGATATCATGTATCGTCACAAAAATGTTTTCTTTTTATGCACCGTCCCATATGAGTTTCTTTTAATAACTCCAGTAGCTCAATCATAAATAACTATCGACATGTTTAAAAACATGCTAAACATTTGAGCGATCACAACGAACAATAACGAACATGCTTAAGTTATCGCAGTCATAAGTCAACGCGTGTGTCGGTTTGTTTTTTGTTTTACTCGTGAATAAATACAGTTCATTGGCGAAAAATCTGCGTTTATTATAAAAAATAATACAATATTTTGCGTTTGAAAAATAGCAAGGAGTATCTAATACAAAAAGTGAAAATTAAATTACAATTACCATGGCGACTGCTTTTTTTGACATTTGGCTTGCCAACCGCAATGCAATAAATAGCATGATAAATTGTAAATAAATAAATAAGTTTTGGAAAATTTTCCATATCTACGCCGGTGAAATTTAAATATGTGATTGCGCAGCAGGATTATATATCACGAAAGATAAATATTTTGACATTTAATATTAGGTGTTCACGGATGTTCCATTGTAATCGCGAATACGATAAACAACAATAGTGAGAAATTGTTGTCACGTCGCTTATTAGCACGTTGATAGTTATCTGTGATTAAGCTACTGGGAGTAAAATATCTACTATATGTAGATCTAAAATGTTTTATTAATAATAAAAAAAATATTTAAAAAAAAAACAAAAAAAACAGGGATTAAAAAAGTGGGAAATATTAGAGAAATATTAATATTGCACAATTATACCGATTTTGCATAATACGTAATGATAAATAGACTTTTGGGTGCGGCGTTGGACCACGTGCTGCGGATGCCTCAAAGTTGTCTCTTTTTACACCTGCGGGTTCACTCCGCACCGTCCTGGAAGGCCGTCTATGTCGATCTTTTGACTTTAAAATAAACATTTACAACAATAGGGAAATATCACGTCTTTTTAAAAACAATTTTAAAGTAATAAGGGTCATTGAAATACTCTCCAGTAAAAATAGTATTATTTTGCTATTTATTAGTAGCATAAATAGCATTTTTTAAATTGTAATTTTGAATTCCCGTAAAAACGGTCATTCCATTGACCACGCCCCTAATACGTCACGATTCATGTTTATTTGTTCCTGACCATTCAAATTTGTTTAGAACATTGTCACGAATCTTGACGTCACAACTATTAAGAACATGTCGCGTTTTTCTAGTGACGTATTTTAAAAAAAACATTTTTTAAATTTGTACATGAAAACATTTCTTCACAATATCCATATTGATTTTGAAAATACAATTAATTGTTCTAAATCCATTTCATATATGTATTTTTATCGGTATTCGTAGTATGACATATTTCCCTATTGTGTTTGTTCTATAATAATAATAATAATAATCATTGTTTATTAACAAAAATAACAATTACTTTATCTACTACATACACACTTAGGTAATAGATTACTCTGGATCATGTCTAGTCTGCCTAACTAGGTACAACCTGTTTTAAGGCAGACATTTTTATGCAAAATAAACAATAATATTACTACCAACTAGTTGATTAACTAAACAGTTATACAATATTAATTTATACCATTTATTATGTAAGAATGTTTTTTGAGTATTTTTCCGATTTTTCTCGACCTTAACCCAGTAACCAATATTTTTCAAAATTATTAAATTGAATCCGGGTCATGGTTTTGCAATGTTTGGGTAACACATCGAATATTTTTGGGCCCAGAAACCTGAAATTTCTTTGCCCGAATTCAGAGTTTGAAAGAGACCCCATGACCCATCCTCTAGTTTGACTTCTGTTAGTGTGGGAGTGTGGGAGTGTTCCTTTTGGGATTTGGTAGAATAATTTGCTTTTACAATAAAAATATATAATTGCCTTATATCTAAGATCACAAATTCCTCAAATAACTTGATGCTGGGTATTTATTTGTTCTAGAATATAAGTTCGCTTCCCGATTTTTTCCGCCATGACATATTACACAGGGGAGTCTGCGTCTCCGAGAGATGCAACACGTCAGGCGTCTCTCCCACAGCATTGCACGCAGATAGCCAGGTTCGGCGGGCGGTACTGACGGAGTGGGCGGACAAAGAGATGAAGGAACAATATGGCTTTGGTGGAAATGTCCTAGGCTCGAGCTGCGAAAGCAATCTTCATCCTTCTACTTTAGACAATGCTGGCATGACGTTAGCTGCTGTTCTTTTAGGGGTAGCTCTACTCAATATTGCCTCAACTTTTATCACAAGAAAAAACGAAAATAGAGGTTAATACTTTTTGTATTTATTTTACCTTAAATGCGTATCAAAGGAATATTGTGTTGAAATTTGCTATTCATTATGTTGTGTGGATAAATCATGCAGAATTCTTTGTCCTCAAATGTGAAGATACATAATATTAACTTTTTTATCAGTAGAAAATTCATTGTTTTTGCTCTCAATAACTGTAATGTCTTATATTCAATGTAGAGTATAAATAATCAATGTGTAATTGTTTTTTCTGTAACCGTGTATTTGTTTAATAAATTATTCTAAACGTTTGAACTCAGACCGTGTTTCGTGTAAGAGTTTTCCAAATTTCTTTCTTAAGAAGACATCAAAAGTGTAATTTTACTACACGAGGAAAATTCTGAAAATGGAACAGTAGTTAATACGCCTAAATGTCCACCTAATAATATTTTTATGCTGAGAGCGGGGAAAAAAGGCTTTCCCAGTAACAATGATATTCTGATTAAAAAACAAATAAAAGCTGGCTAAAGGATAAAATTTACTACCTAACAAAAAATCTCCGTGGTCAAGGCAAAATGAATATATTTCTCTGTGTGAAAGACAGAACAGAACACTGGAAGATTGTTTTCTACTCGATGGCTAATTTAAGGTAAATTTCTGGTTCGATTCCTGGCACGTTAGACATGAAATATTTGTTTAAAATTTCGTTACACACTGCACTATTTCATTTTGCAGTCCCTGGATTGGCGCCTGAGGTGTAAGACTGATCATCTTACCTTCATATGTAACAAATGATCGAGATTCGCTGCACTCGGTGGACCGATGCAGTGCTCCATACATCACTATTTGCGGATAATAGAATTATGCTGATGATTAAATAAAGAGTCATTAAGTATTTTGCTCTATACATCACTATTTGTGGATAATAGAACTATGCTGATGATTAAATAAAGAGTCATTAAGTATTTTCAATATTCATCGCGAAGTTATATTATTGATATTATCGATTTTATTTGAAAAACCTGCATTTTAAAATTGAGGGTACTAGAAGCAAACTATCTTTGAAATCTCCACCAAAAATGGAAAATTAGTTATTGATGTCAAAATAAACTATATGCACAAACCTATCTACCTAAAAAATAGCGTAATTCAAATCCGTCTCTAAATCTTGCAAAAACAGAATTCAATTATACTACTCGAGACCGCAAACTTAGCATTCTGCATTGAGTTGGTAAAGCATAATTAGAAATTTTACAATTCCACTTTCAAAGTTTTTCGCAAATATCTCAGCAACTCCTTCAATGGAGATGTCTAAGTTTGCTTTTAATACCCTCAATTGGTTTCTAATCATAATTTGTAATTAACCATCAAGTAAATTTTTCAGGCCATGGATTTAAATTGCTCCACGCCTTTAATGTTTCCAGCAACTGGAAGGAACAATTTTCAGAATCGAATGATGGCAGTTATTTGCTAGGATTTCAAGGACTCAGGACATTTATTACTATAATATTTTCCATGGTACATTATTATGTTATTCTCAGCGTATTGTACGCGGAAAATCCTTCAACGTTTGAACGGGTAATATATTTCAATAAATTATTTTTTCAATTGACAGCATTGAGAGATAAATGACTACAACTTGTCTATTCTTGCAGCTTTACGAATTAAATATTTTACAAGTTCTGAATTCTTCGGCAAGCTTATTACAAGTGTTCTTTTGTATGTCCAGCTTCTTCATGTCGTACAGTGTCCTGAAATATACCAAACGAAATCCAAACTTCAATATTTTTAGCACCGTTAAAACATATATGGTGCAACGGTGGTTTCGGTAAGATTTTATTATTTTTAATTACTGTTTTTTTTCATGTAAATATTCTTTTCTTCTTCGTTTGTTGAACGTTATTTAGATTTTTAGTTTTCTTTTTTACTTTTAATTTTTACGTTTAATTTACAACCACCTCACAAAAAAAGAAAAAAAGAACGCATTATTTTCTGGTTTCTGTTGATCCCAAATCAATCAAGAAAACAAAGGAGGTGTTCCCCAGGGATCCGTGCTAGGCCCTCTCTTGTTTATAATGTAAATGGACGATATTGTAAAACACTTGACTGAATGTGAGATTAAACTTTTTGCGGATGGATTGTGTAATGTGATGTAGGAGGAATGAACAGAGTTTCAGAAAGGTTCAATGCAAATAAACTTAAATTGAATTGATCAACAAGTAAATTCATAGTTGCTGTTGGCCTTGGCAATTGATACACTGGTTGAACGAGTAGAAAAAGTGAAGTATTTAGGTATAAATATGACAATAAACTGAATTTTAGTAATTAATTTATTTTTCAATCGTTTGCAGGTTGACTCCAGCTTATGCGGTTATAGTTTTTGTTTCTGCGTTTTGGATGCCTGTTGTGGTAACCAGCTATAGCAACCTCATCGCCAGAAAGGAATTATTGTTATGCAAATATTACTGGTGGGCCAATCTTCTATACATCAATAATATATTTGGCACTTTGAATTGTGCGGGGCATTGCTGGTAAATATTACTTATTTATAAAAAAAAAAAAAAACGAATTTACCTTCTTACTTTATAAAATAATCTCTCTGATCGATAATCATTTTACACTTGAAGAGTACAGGATATATTGTACAGAAGTTTTGAGAAATAACGTTTTTAAGTTATCAAAACTCTGATAAAAGAAACCAGCTGAATGTAAATTCTGTTTTATATAATCAAAAATGGTTTTTCATTCATAATAAATTATCGTTTTATCCCCTGTATGCATTTGTTTTTCTCGTTCAATTATCTTGGAAAGTAGAGCCTTTATGGCAAATTTTATTAAACAGAAATATAGATCAAGTAAATTGCTGTCAGTTGCCATTATTAGTTTAAAACACATAAAAATTGACATCGATCCTTTATATCATGTGCCCTTTACTTGTTAGTCAATACAAGTATATAACTACACACTGACTTTTAATGTCTACTGGTTTTGAAATGTATCAGTCTCTTCGTCAGGACACATTAACAAGTGTGTAAATTCCAAAACACATTTACCTTCAGGGCTCTCCTGAGGCAACCGCGGCACGTGTCCAAGCCAGGTCCATCGTTGCATCTTCAAGACGCTTGTTATAGGAGGTTGCTACGTCCATTCTCGTACTTTACCGCTGGTTACAGAATCAAACCACCTTGTACCTAATATTATTCTTAAGCACTTACTCTCGAATCATAGAAGTTCATTGTTTTGAGTTTTGGTAAGGTGCATCCACAGCCCTAGCATAAGTTTAGTTGCTAAAAAGATTCAGACATAAAGGCATCTTTCAAACGTCTCCATTCCTTCCTATCACCCGCTTTCATCATCCATGTTTTACCGGGAATAGAGGCGACGTCGTCGACCCATCTTTTCGGTGGTCTTCCAACAACACTTCTTTTGTTTGTCCATGACCTCCACATTATTATTCTGGGTGTCCACCTGCCATCATTTTGCCCCGCCAAGTGGCCTACCCGCTACCATTTCAAGTTCGCTGCACGATCCATGATATTCACGAATCCGGTTCGGCGCCTTATTTCTTCATTTCAGGCACGGCAGGCAAAAGTATGGTGAAGGAAGTCCTCGGTAGTCCTACTTCCACATCTCACGCGTGGCCCTCACTTTACTCTTCAAAATGTTGCTTCAAATATTATGAATAAAAAGAAGTCACGCTTACATTTTATTTATTTATCAAAAGCATACAAAAATTAAAATATATACTATCAAGTCCTACTGAACTGCATGAAATGCAGTTTGTCAGCAGGTGCTTACAGTTAAATTCTAATATTTATACATAATCTTATCTCTTAAATTCTATAAACATAAAAAAACTCTTATTACTTAAGAAAAAAAAAAATACACACATCGAAAAGAATTTTTTTTTTAAAATGTCCAAATAAAAAAGAAAAACACAAAAAAATTTCAGTAAACTGCCTGATGACCTTAAAAATGAAATGTCGAGTGGTAAATCTCAAAGACCAGAAATGAAGACCTATTTCTTGAATCTTTTTGAAAGTGATAGTTTTTAGCTCAGTTTCTGTGAATAGTCTATATATTGTGTTTTAGGTTTAAATGTTTTTCTTTTCTTTTTTTAATATTAAGTTCACAGAATGTTTAAATGTTTTTATTTTCTTTTTTAATATTCATTTCACAGAATGTTTAAATGTTTTTCTTTTCTTTTTTAATATTAAGTTCACAGATTGTTTGATTTTTTTTATTTTCTTCTTTAATATTAAGTTCACAGATTGTTTAAATGTTTTCTTTCCTTTTTTAATATTAAGTTCATAGATTGTTAAAATTTGTTTAAATTTTTATTGTTTAAATGTATACTATGTATTGTTACAAGAAATGTACTATTTTTTTATGTACCGTCCCAAATGAGTTTTCTCGTACAACTCCTGGGAATATAATATCATGATATTCATGTCTTATATGTTTTATTAATAAATAAAAATAAAAAAATATATAAAAAACACGTTCTAAAAGCCAGATTCTCAGCAGACGTCTTTCTCTTGCATATTATACATTTCTGGTATATTTATTTATTTATGCTTTTACATTGTATTCTTTTTTTATACAGAATAATGTACCCTCACTGGGTGTCCCGTGCCGAGGGAAACATTTTACAAAATGTGAAACATGCCTAAGATTAGCTATTTACCTAAGTTAACATAATAATAACAATAAAAAAAACGTAATTAATCCAATTAACCTAATTATCATTAACATAATAAACAATAAAAAACTGAAATATTCATAAAAAACATAACCAATTTATGTAGACCAATAGAACAAATTTCATAAACAGTGCACACATTTTACCTATTTGGCTTGATCCACTCATCGATCCGTGCGCAACCCACCTCCACTATCCATTTCTTAATAGCAATTTTATATTGTGAGAACTAACTGTCCTTATGGATAATGGAAGTAGATTGTACACTTTAACCGAGTAGTAGGTGAATCCTCTTTGGCTGAAGGTTGTATTTATATTTTTATTGTACTCTAGTGTTCTTTTCCCGTATTTATTGGAGAGCTAGTCCATGTACACTAGTGAACCGAGTATTATATACATGCTCCAATTTATTTCTATATTCAGATAGAGATGCATGCTGAGAAACCAGCTTGGACCATAATAAAGCTCTAACGGATAAAATATTTATAGATTTATACAATGTACATGATATTTGAACACGATTTATTTTAGCAAAAATTAAATAATAGAATATTTAAATGAAAGAATGGAACACTGAATTTACATTTCAAGAATAATTTCGGAAGACGACGATCGTTGATCCCGGTAGTAGGTGGCGGGTAGCAGAGGTAGAGAGAAGAGCGAGCGATCAGTGCGTCAGTACTTTTATCGTTCTACCTACGTCACTGATCCTCTGAGTTGCCAACGTTGCGACTGTCGCGTTCGTAGGCTATGCCCGACGGTCAGCGGTACCTACTCCTGAGGCACCACAATACGTAGAAATATATATATCTTTTTTGTCGTAGTTTGATAGCCTGTTAACAAATAAGAAATGTAAAAAAAACACCGAACTTCCTCAATCCCACCCCTTTTTGGTAAGTGGCGGGTAATGGCGCCCCTCAGATTCAGCCGGCGCGCATTGATGAATTAATATCATATATTATATTGCAGGTACTTGACAATTGAAACTAATTTATATTTTATTGGATTACTAATTATGCTAACCGTATGCAAGTTTCCCAAGTTGACCAAACCAGTCTTAGGAGGAACACTGCTGGTTAGTGTAATCTCGCCAGGTATACTGACGTATATGCGAGGATATTCACCATTCACCCGCATTATACCAGAGTAAGTAGAATCTTTTTTACCAATATTTTTACAAACAAAATAATAAAGGGTTAAAAATCTTAGATAAATAAAGGATTAAATATAAATAATATAGAGATATTTCACATAAGGAAGGCTTCCGAAAATAATGTGCCTTTAATAACTATAGTCCTTAAAATATAACTTGATTAGAATGACAGTTGTCAGCAAAAGTGACGACATAACTTTGTAGTTACGTCTAAGGAGTTATTTATATTGACACACGAAAAATCATTCGTATCTGGCGTGTAATTTTTTTTTGAAATACAACGATTAACATATAAATCAACATAATTATACAAAATCAGCTTTAAAACTAAAATAAACCAAATTATTAACGATGTTCTTACAAGGTTACATAATTTTGCAAAAACATTAGAAATGGGACAAATTGATCAATGTAAATTGATTGAATAAAAAAAAAAATTAATGTTGTTCATGAAAAAGTATAAATATCTTATTTTTTTGGTGAATACACACTATAATAGGCTTGTTTTTGCGTTTTTATATCAATTTTCGGAAACCGAGTTTCATGTTTGAATAAAAAAACTGATAAAATCGATTTGATCGGTACATAATCAGTGATCAGTAATTTTCCATCACAATTTTTTTATTTATTTAAATCTTAAAGTAGGGCACACATATCATACATATTGTTATGTGTGTTCTAATAATAACATTGCAAATATATTTAATTTATAAATTGTTTATCACATATGTCTTGACCATTATTTTAAATTTTGATATGTTTTTGAGACTATTGACTACTATTGACATTCGTTTGAGACTGTCATTCTAATCAAGCTATATTTTAAGGACTATAATTTTCAAATCATCTTTCGATATAGCCCATTATCGATGTCACCCAGTAACACCGCCTGTGGTGGTATTCTGGATCTTCTCTACCCCAGAGAGTGATTCATTATTTTTTTTTTTCATGCGACGAGACTTTGCATCATACAGGGTGTTCTTTAAACCCTGTCACATCCGAAACCACGATAATAAGTATGAGCGAGAAGACGAATTGGCACATTAAAATACAATTTTGGAACGAACAAAATTTACAAAAATAAAATATTTAAAAAAACAAATGGTTGCTTACTTCTGCAGGGGAGAAATGAGGAGGAGGGAGTCTCCCCCCTCGCTCTCCGCTGCCGAAGTAAGCAACCATTTGTTTTTTTAAATATTTTATTTTAATAATTTTCTTATACAAAAAACACTCTCCATTACACCAATGATAATGATCTCCTATAGCCCTTAAAATGTAAGATGATTAGAATGACTGTTGTCAGAAAAACTGACGACATAACTTTGTAGTAACGTCTAAGGAGTGATTTATATCGACACACGAAAAATCATTCGTATTTGGTAAGTTAATTAATTTTTTAAATATAATTCTTGACGTATAAATCAACATAAATATATAAAATCAGCTTTAGAACTAAAATAAACCTAATTATTAACGACGTTCTTACAAGGTTACATTATTTTGCAAAAACGTTAAAGATGGGACAAATTGATCGAATAAAAAAAAATCGTTTGATAATAATTACGAAAAAAGTATAAATGTCTTATTTTTGGTGAATAATTGTATTGAAAACACTATAATAGGCTTGTTTCTGCGTTTTTTAAATCAATTTTCGGAAACAGAGTTTCATGTTTTTGCATGGAAAAACTGATAAAATCGATTCACTATTGATTTGAGTTTGACAGCTGTCATTCTAATCATCTTACATTTTAAGGACTATAAATAAGCTAGGATCAAGGATTAAGTCCCAAATTTAGCACATTTCTGGTCTCTGACTTTTTAAAGAAAAAATCATATAAAATGATATTTTTTTAGAAGTCCACGAATGCGTATGGTCGACGAAATGTTCGAAGGTCTTCACTTGACTGTAATAGGCAATGCGGGAAGTTTTACCGTGGGACTTATCGCTGGATATTTGCAATTTCAAATAGAAAGAAATAAAATTGATATCTCAACTAAAAAGGTGAGTATTTGTTTATTTTTTAGTATAGAAAAAGAGGTAGTTTACCAAATTACAGTTAAATAATACTATATATACTTTATGGAGAGCCACATTGCAATGTTCGCACATATATCTACAGCGTCTCACTCCTTTTTTGTGCTTTGTATCCCGGAGCCGTGTCAACACGTGATTATAACAACCACGCGTTGTATCTTGTATCCCGGTCCCGTGTTTTCACGTGGTTTACCAGCAGCGAAAAAGTACCAATAAAAGTCACTAGATGTCAATAAAACGCAATTTTTTAAACTTCTGGTAAATCACGTGAAAACAAGGGACCGGGACACAACGCGTGATTATATAATCACGTGTTTACACGGCTCCGCGATACAAAGTGTCAATGGCCTTTTTAAATCGTAATTGGGTTAATTGAATTATTTTTAATTTGCAGTGGATTCCATTTGCCGTGAATGCCATATTGCCAGCAGTGCTGAGTATCACACTGATGGGATTGTTTCTTTCCCAAAATGAGCCAAACACCAGTCCTGTGGTTTCAGCATTATATGCTTGCCTCAGCAAACCAACCATAGCAGTTTTCTTCACATTGCTGTACATCTGTTGTATGGCCAAACAAGATTGTAAGAAACAACCATTAAAATTTTATTTCTCCTTCTTTCTTTTCCATTTCCTCTCCTCTCTTAATAGTATGGTGAGAATTGAAAAAAAAAGTTTTGTTTTTGTTTTGTATAAAATTTTAACATTCAGTTTAATTCCTTAGAATATGTCCATGAAAGGGTAAACGTCGTTTTGCGCCGGTTCGATTTACGCCGATTTACAACTTCGCCGGTTGGTGCCGGCGGGGGATTCCCCGGTTCGGCCGACACCAGACGACAGCAGACGCTTCGATTATAAAAGCGGACACACTTTTATACGTTGTTTTATTCTATTACCGTGCACGCGAGCAGCCTATTGTGTGTGTGAAATTGTTTCCTATATAGTTTTCGTTTTGTTTTTAAGAAAAATAAAAACGTATGATTATATTTTTTATTTTATTATTATTAAAATTAAAACTAATTCAAATATTTGTAGGTTAAATGCACATATTTGATGAAAGATAAATATTTTTATGTTCAGAAATAGAAAAAGGGTTCACTATTTAAATAATATTCTAAATGATTTGAATACACAATGTTTATAAAGATGATTTTTAAAAATATGAAAAAATTGTAGTAAAATCCACCTGTGCACAGACAATATTAGTAACAAGATGTGCAAAATGCGCACCAGGAAAGACAGTGTTGCCACCAGCATAAAAAATACACGGGAAGTATCATTAACATTTGAATCGGGTTGTGGTCCTGTGGCTAGTGTCTCGGACTCACGAACCATAGGTCCGTGGTTCAAATCCTACTCTACCCCAACTTGATTCCCATTTTCTAATAGTGAGTTATTTACAACTCGCTGAGAAGGGCCCTCAAAATGAAATATTTGGGTAAATCATAAAAACGCAAATATTTCTTTAAAAAAAAAAAAAAAACAAACTATATTTAATACCTCCATTAGAATAATTTCAGACATTGAAGTTAGAAAAAATGACAATTTCATAAGGTGGCTATAACGAATTATCATATGATTGATCACATAATTCTTTGTAACTGTTAGTTATGGGTACAGTTTAAACATCACAGTAATAATTCTCTAGAAAAGCCTTTAGGGTTATTCTAAACGAAAATATGAAACTAATTATTCATAGATAGCGCTTTTATAAATTTTATTGAAAAATGCCATTTTTACGTTTTTTTTTTGTGAAAATTTCACAAAACTCGGTTTGCGGAATCTTTGGGCTATATTGATTGTAACAAATACATAACAATATAATTTGGGTCCTATTCACAAAATGGTGTACAAAACAAAAAAATACTTTTCTTATTCTTATTGCATAGAACAAAATTGTTCCAAATTTTTGGTTTGGTTTGATTTTGGTTTGGTTTTTAGTTTAACAACAAACGTGTAATGGACGGTTTCGGTTTGCGCTTGCAATTCTTAACGCATTCTACCTACGGCCCGTTGTATTGCTGTAATCTGTAGCTAAGTTCGTGGTCAATAATCATAGAATGGTGTTTCTCCGTATGGGCGAATCTATAAGTTTATTACTCTTAGGTTGAAACGCTGTCTCGGTACAAAGTTTAGTATAAATGTAACAAATAATACAATATTTATTTATTTTTTTCAGTGGGAGTGCTAAGTTTTTTGGAAAACAGAAAGTTAGCTGCTCTTGGTAAATTATCATACAGCGCATTTCTGATTCACGTTTGGGCACAAATGTTACTGGTCAGTTTTCATCTATCGTCTAGTACTGTCAACATAAGTTATCTGATGCTGGTAAGATTAATATATTTTTGGTCATCTATAATGTTAAGTTTTATAATAAAATGTATTATTTTTTTTGAATATTGAGTGATTTAAACATATTTTTCCATAACACAGTATCATAGAATAAGGAATAGTCCAGAAACCGCATACACACATCAAACAGAAGGCGACTAAACTACTCATAAATGAGTAGGTTTACGTTTTGACCCATTAGTTTCTTTGTAGACGTCGCTCAGTTCGCAACTCCTGATTTGAATTTAACTATGCCGTGTTGTCTCTGTAGAAATACTGCTAGGATCTTGAAGAAACAGGATGCAATCACATTTCATGTGTAATTAGCAAATGAATGTGTATGTAACAAATGCATTACTTAAAAATGGATTATTTTTCCATCAGTCAGATTGTCGAAGAAACAAAACGAACATTTCGTTAGTGTTGCCTGGGTAGTTAATTTGTTTACCCTACTTTGCTCATCTAATGAGAGAACTAATGAAAATTGGACCTCGGATTAAACAACTCTGTTGTGGACATTTGACCGGCATTATCTTCAAAACATCAAATATTATTTAACGTTATATTAAAATATCCGTTTTGTGTAAAATACAATTTGTTTTATATTTTATGTTTAAAGTTCGTTAATTCAATTACTCTTATTAAATGACCCTTTACTTATCTACTCTGTTGCGTCAATCAATATTTCCGCGTGCACAATAAAATTTTAGAGAAATCGATTGCTTTTTTTAACCTTAAATTTGTGTTATAATTATATTTTTCCCCATCGTGCACGCGGCGGCATCACGAATGCGCGCTGCGAAAGTGAAGCATAGTGGGGAATTATTGGATACAGTCCGATCTATTCAAATATGATTCTACGCTCCTTTTGGACTATTCTTAATTCTATGCACAGTATATATAATGATTGAATACAGCTTACAGTAGCACATTATTTATTGTCTTTTTTTAAATTACGTGTTAATTTTTCATTCTCTAAAATACCAAAAACATGTGAAATGTTCCTAGAGCACATTTATTCTCATCTCAAGAAATAAGGAGATAAGGAATTATTTAATTGATTATTAACATATTACAACAGAGATGAAGAACATTTCAGAGAAGGTAATATAGAAGTCTAGGCATCTACAGGGCTTCTGACCTGTTAATGGCTGGTTTAAGCGGCCACTTTAAACGCTGTGTAACATTCACCATTCTGCCCTTATTTGAACATCTATATTCCTTCAATTCTTTCATCTGTTGATGTTTGTGAAGTTAAAGAGCTTAAACTTTTATTTATGCGGGCGAGATTAATCTAATTTAATTATTTCACCTACATACTAGGCAACGCCAAATATGGGCAGAATGGTGAATATTACATAGTGTGTACAGTGGCCACTTAAACCAGCCATTGACAGGTCATAAGCCCTGTAGATGCCTAGACTTCTATATTACCTTCTCTTAAATTTTCTACATTTCTGTTGTAATATGTTAATATAAACAGCTCCCCAAAGAGTTGAATCCATTTTTTTTTTGCATTATTTTTTTGCACCACAACAGGCCAGGAGGCCTAATTACAGTGGTGAATTACATCACAGAGCACCCAGGCTTGAGAAAAATCACATTTTTTAATTTTTGTGTTCTCACCGGGAATCGAACCCGGAACTTTCCGTGCGTGAGTCAAGCGTCTTGACCACTACACCACGGAGGCCGCCAGTCCTTGTCTACAAAAATTTTGACGAACTCAAAATATTTGATTATTTATTGATAGATTTTTTAATGATTTATTCATTATTTAAAAAAATATATATTTAGTTCAAAACATTGAAATTATTGATTCATTTCTAGGAGTGTGCTGCTTCTCTCCATACATTCCAACTACTTGATCTCCGGACACTTCGTCTTAAGCATATTAAACAATTTCGCAGACAAATAATCCTCGCACACTTCAGATAAATGTCGTCAAAGGGAGAAATATTGACCAAACTTACCTGCTTATTTTTATGTTTCAGGTTGTTTATCCTGTTATCTCCATACCACTGTATTACCTGTTGGCTGTACCTCTTTTCTTGTGTATAGAAATCCCTGGCAAAAACTTACATCCTTTGCTGTCTGACATGTGGACACTCCGTACGGAAAAAAATGTCGAAGAAAAAAAAATCAAAGAAAAAAAAGCCAACAAAATAAAATAAACTAACCGTTACAAAGATATGCAAAATAATGTTATATTCTATTAAAAAATATTTTGCATCAAATAAATGATTTTTAATATGTCCTTATCAACATGTAATGGTGCGTCAGGTACTGTATTGGTTAATTGTAGTGAATAGGGAAATATCACTTCTTCAAATTCTTAAACTAACATACAACCTACCCTACCTGACCTCTACGACTGAACTGTACAAAAAAACACACCAGTTTGACATAAACTACTTGACTAAAATTGTGCACAAAATAACACTGGGAAACATACAAGACGACGACATAATATTAATCAAAAATGCTGAGATACACAAATATAACACCAGACAACAACAACACTATCATATTGAAAAAGCAAAGACAAACACAGGACAGTCAAAAATACTACATAATGGACTTAAACACTACAACGACCTACGTTTCTACTTGAAAACTTTGACTGGAGACAAATTTAAAATCAATCTGAAAAAACACATGATGACTAGACTAGACGAGACTTAAAATGACTAGACAATATTAAATTTCTAATGTAACCCTAACGGGTTTTTTAAAATGGTAAATAAATAAAAAAAATAACAAAAAATACTACGAATACCGATAAAAATACATATAAGAAATGGATTTAGAATAATTAATTGTATTTTCAAAAACAATTTGGATATTGCGGAGAAATGTTTTCATACATAAATGTCAAAACGAAATTTAATAATAATACGTAGCTAGAAAAATGCGACGTGCTTGGCATTGATAGTTGTGACATCAAGATTCGTGACGATGTTCCATAACATTTGAAACGTTAGGAACAAAGTTGAAAGCAAACATGAATCGGGACGTATTGGGGGCATGGCCAATGCAATGACCGTTTTTGCGGGAATTCAAAATTAAAAAAATATTTTTATGCTACTAATCAGTAGCAAAAAAATATTTTTTTCCTGTACAGTATTTTATAGACCCTTATTATTTACAATTATATTAAGACGTGATGACCTATGAAAAAATACCGAAATTATTATCTTCAGTAATAAAGGATACTCTTAAAAGGCAGAAATATCACATACTACTAATACCGATAAAAATATATGAAATGGATATAGAAATATTAATTGTATTTCCAAAATCAATATGGATATTGAGGAGAAATGTTTTCATACATATATATAAAAAAAAAAATACGTTGCAAGAAAAACGTGACGTGTTTGGCCTTGGTTGTTGTCACGTCAAGATTCGTGATATTGTTCTAAACAAATTTTAATGCCAGGAACAAATAAACATGAATCGTGACGTATTAGGTGCGTGGTCAATGGAATGACCATTTTTGCAGGAATTTAAAATTACAAATTTGAAAGTATTTCATAAACCTTTATTGCTTTAAAAATGTAAAAGAAAGTGATATTGGCCTATTTCCATTATTTTTATATAAAGGCATGCAAGATGACTCGCCTATAGTCTGTGTCAAATGCCGCAGCGATACTTATTTTGAAATCTCTAAGTTCAGTCATATCACTCCAGTACTACGGGAATTACATTGGCTACGTTTTCCACAGAGAGTGGAATACAAACTCTGTTGGCTAAAGTCACTGCACAACTCTGCTCCTGAATATCTAAGGGAATTATGCATTCTAGATGAACTGCTGACAGACGTCTTACGGATCAGCTACATCTACGGCGAGAGGAAAAGTTACTTTATCTCTACGTAACCAGCGCACTAAATTCGGTGAGCGTGCATTTGCAGTCGCTATGGCATGAATGCTCTCCCAGCAAAAGTGCAAAACTGTTAGAGTGAAGTGAAGATTCGGAAAAAACTTAAAACCCACTTGTTCTCTAAATCATTTAAATAAATCCATAGCATGTGATAACAATGAAAATTGTTTGTGAAAAGTTTAAATTTAAAATTTAATTGATTTATTTATAGAATTACTTTGTAAAGCGCCCTTGAGGTATTATATCACGAAAATGGTACTAAATTAATTATCCATAATAACGATAATGCATATTCGAAATGTCAAATTCTTCACTATAGATCTAACATGATTAGAATGACAGTTGTCAGAAAAAGTGACGACATTACTTTGTAGCGACAAGCTGAGGTCAGGTCCCGGGGCTTATCGGCCAATCACACTCCTTCCCCTAATGAGAAAGGTTTATGAAAAGCTGATTAAGGGAAGACTTGATGTCTCCCTGTCGCCTCCCTGTGACCGTCAGTTTGGATTTTTCCGAAGGATGTCTACTGAGCATTCCATTTAATATGCACTAAATTGGGTGAAAGACAGCAGCGAAAAGTACGTCATGGGTGTATTTCTGGGTATATCTGGTGCCTTCGATAACGCCTGGTGGCCGATGGTTCTCTTAAAATTGAAGAAAAGGCTCTGTCTAGGACAGCTTTTTAAGATTATTTCTAGTTATTTTGTTGACAGAGAGAGGTGTCCATCAGGTATGGCGATACGTGTGTGGTTCGGGCATCTACTATGCGCTGTCCTCAGGGTTCGGTTCTTGAGCTGACCCTGTGGAACCTTTTATTCGATGACCTTTTATTACTTCCGCTGCCGGAGGGTTGCGCGACGGTGGCTTATGCGGATGATGCGCTACTTCTTGTCTCTGGAGGATCGAGAGCTATGATAGAGAAGAAGGCTAGTGATGCGCGGACGCCTAGGTGGGTAAAATATGGTGGGACAGGCAACTGTTCCCGTGAGATGCCCATTCAGTTGGGACTGTGCTTCCTTCCGAGCGAAACGCACACGTTCTTTTGTTTTGTCCTCTCCTTACGGGGGTGGTATTCGGATCCTCTGCCTCTGACCACCCAGGGAGTCCTTCTATATCCAAAGCCGTTCTCTTATTGTAAATATCCGTGTTTTTACTTATGTTTGTTATGTAACTATAGTTTTAAGAAATTGTTTTTGTATATTTAGATACGTTTATTTATGTTAATTGTTTGTGTACATACATATTTTTTGAACAGAGGAATTGAGGGGATCCTGAGGGGTGGGGACGACGTGTTGGCCTCTGCCTATACGTCCTCCTCCCCCCTCCTTAATCTGCATAGAGTTTGTATTCCTTTGGAATATTTATAATAACTTTCCTCTATGCGCAGCTGACAGAGAGTCCCCCAGGACTCACAGCTGCGGGTGGATGGTGGGCTTAAGGATCTCACCTCAGATGGAAGAGTTGAGGAAATGTGGAAGTTTGAACATGGGCAGAATGGTGAATATTACACAGTGTGTAAAGTGGCCACTTAAACCAGCCAATCATAAGCCCTGTAAATGCCTAGACTTCCATATTCCCCTGAAGCGGAGCATTAAAGAATAAAAGGAAAATAAAAAAAACTTACATTTAAATTATTCATGCTTTGGTAAGATGACACATTATGTCATCTTAGACTGTTACCCATAGAATTAAGAATAGTCCAGAAACCGCATACGCGCATCAAACAGAAGGCGACTAAACTACTATTAGAGGAATAGTTTTACGTTTTGACCCATTAGTTTCTTTGTAGACGTCGCTCAGTACGCAACTCCCGATTTGAATTCAACAATGTTGTGTTGTGTCATTTTAAAGTGTAGAAATACTGCTGGGATCTTAAAGACACAGGATGGGATCACATTTCATGTGTAATTAGCAAATGCGTGTGTAAGCAGCAAACTTAGAGTACAAAAATAAGGTAGTAAAAAAATAAAAAGTAAGGTAGCCAATGCTTTATTTGAAAATTTAATTATTTTTCCATCTGTCAGATTGTCAAAGAAAACAAAATAGACATTTTGTAAGTGTTGCCAGGGTAGTCAATTTTTTTACGCTAATGATATGAAAATATGTAAAATAAAATTAGTTTATTTTTTTAAGCTCAAAGTTCATTAATTCAATAACTCTTATTTAACGACCCTTTACTTATCTACTCTGTTGTTTCAATCAATGTTTCCGCGTGTACAATAAAATCTTACTTTTTGTGTTATGATTATATTTTTTGCGATCTGGCAACATTACGCGGCGACTTCACGTATGCGCGCGGGGAAAGTTGGTCAAAGTAGGGGGTCTTCAAATATATATTTTTTTACATTTACATTTTTTTGCACCACAACAGGCCAGGAGGCCTAATTACAGTGGTAAATTACATCACAGAGCACCCAGGCTTGAGAAAAATCACATTTTTAGTTTTTGTGTTCTCACCGGGAATCGAATCCGGAACCTTCCGTGCGTGAGTCAAGCGTCTTGACCACTACACCACGGAAATATGATTCTACGCTCCTTCTGGACTATTCTTAATTCTATGCTGTTAACCTTTGGTTTACCCAGTAACGAATATAAACAAAATGAGGATGACGATGATGATGATGGCAATGACTAATTCATATTTAGAATCATATTATGAAGTGCCTACCTACTCCGAGTTCCATAAGAATAAGTGGGAATAACATGTATATCAGGAAGTTCAGCGCTATTGGAGATCAAAAAATATTTTCTTGCATGCGGTAAAAATAAGAGCATTCAATTTGACTGCATCTAAAAAATGCATGAAGAAAGGAATAAATATTAATTACTTTGAACTATATAACAAGTTCTTCCGAATTAACCAATGATAGAGTTTTGCGATAGATTTTCAGTTTTCAGGAAGCCAACTCACCAATCAGCAGAACTCATCAAATAGAACTTCTGGGGTGCTATTATGGATCTGAGAAGAAATTTGTAGATTTTTTTGCATGCGATTACACTTTGCTTCATATATAACAACACTGATAAAACTTTTTAAAATTCAACGTAATTAAGTGTTTTGGGTAATGTTTAAGGTCGCAATAATGTTCTAAATGAAAATAATCATAAAATTTACATTTGAAGCACTAACTTTGTGGTTATTCACTATAAATTTTAAAAAAATGATTATTTGAGAATAATCATGTTTGATTTTACGTGTTCATATTTGTTTGACTTTTAACCATTGGTGTGGCCACACATGAAGCAAAGTGTAAACGCATGCAAAAAATAAAAATCCCTAATTATTCACGCTCTAATAAGGGGGTAGTGAAGTTTTAGAATACCACCCCTGAAGTCACTGGCTGTACTGAGTAATTTTAAATACAAAACTTGAAAAATCATAGTGCTGATAACACAATAAATAAAAATATTTTTGATTTTTTTTGCATAGTTTAATAGTCTATTAACAAATACTTTAAAAAAAAAAACTGAACTATAGTCCTTAAAATTAAGCTTGATTAAAATGACAGCTGTCAAACTAATGTCACTAGTGATAGGAAATTATTGATCACTGATTATGTACCGATCAAATCGATTTTATCAGTTTTTTCATTGAATTTGATATAAAAACGCAAAAACAAGCCTATTATAGTGTGTTAAAGACAATTATTTACTAAAAAATATGACATTAAATTATTTTTTTATGAATAAAAACAAATGAATTATTTTTTATTCGATCGATTTACGTTGATCAATTTGTCTCATCTCTAACATTTTTGCAAAATTACGTAACCTTGTAAGAACGTCGTTAATAATTAGGTTTATTTAGTTTTTTTTTGTTTTAAAGCTGATTTTTATATAATTATGTTGATTTATATGTCAAGCATTGTAAAAAAAAATATTAACATGCCAGATACGAATGATTTTTCGTGTGTCAATATAAATCACTCCTTAGACGTTACTACAAAGTTATGTCCTCACTTTAGCTGACAACTATCATTCTAATCAAGCTATATATATTTTAAGAACTATAACTCCCCTTTTCACGCATACGTCTACGTTCAAAGTAACCAGAATAATGTCTCAATCACAATTGACTCGCACCAATCATGTGGTCAGTGACAATTGGCACAAGTGGGGGTGCATCTTTGGACAGTGTAGACACACTTGCAGCCCCCCGAGGTGTCCCCGGCGCCCCCCGGCCCCCAGCGCAGCCCCTTGGTGGCCCAGCAGAGCTCCACGCGGCAGCCGCTGCACACGATCCAGTCGCAGCCGTCCACCTTGACGATGAGCAGATCGCAGGCCGGGCACTGCAGCGCCTTGCCGGCGGCCAGCATATCCTCCAGGTAGGTCTCGCTGTGGCGCGCCAGCGGGTCCATGGTCTTCAGATACTCGTCGCACGACAGGATCGTGGGGTTGTGGAGACGCTAAATCAGAACAAATATAATCGACCGTGCAGAATACGTTTTTACGAATATCATAAATGACTTACAATTTATTTATTTAGTTTGCAAATCTACAATGTTACATAAACTTACTTGCCACTACATAGCTACTTTGATCTACAGTAGGTTTAGAAACTCACGTTTATAATTTATTTATATTAATTAATATTTCAAAAACACAAGCTAAAAACAAAATTGCAAATTAAGTAAGAAATAAAACTTTATCGATCAATCGACTTATTTTAAAATAAAATACTGATGATCACTAATTTTTTTGAACAATCGCATGCTAATTTCAGTTTTAATGGCGGCCTTTGCTTATCATTTTTGACTTATTTAATACAATAAACAAATATATCACGGCCAGTAGCGGCGTTAGGGTAGGGCGCGGTTGGGCGACCGCCCACGGCGTCAGATATAAAGGGGCGGTGCAGGCGCCCAATTTTATCCACTCGCTCATCGAGCGAGTTCAACTTACTCGTAAATTTCTTAAATCTAGCGACAAACTCGTTATAGTGGCCCACGATGAGACTTTAACTAATCCAAAAAAGTCATTTGAAGTTGAATTTTTCTGCAGCCATTTGGACACTACCTCAATTTTACGCAATGAAAGATTTGAAAAGTTAAATGCGTACTCAAAATCTTGGTTCAATATAAAAAAGATTCCGAAAAAACCAGATCTTCTCAAACTTTGTGGTAATTTCCAATTGAAATTAACAGTAGATTCTAAATCCGATAAAGATGGTTGTATGTTGTGTAATGAACTCATAAGTCTGAAATCATTTTTGCCTGATCAGAATGTGGTAAATCCTGTCATTGTTTTGAATTTTATCAAAGATCGTAACTTACAAGAACTGTACCCAAATGTATGGATAGCGTTGCGAATATAGATCACTATACCCACCTATAACAATTGCCAGTGGGGAAAGGATTTTTTTTTTAAAGCTTAAACTGATAAAAACTTATCTACGATCGACAATATCTCAATCTAGATTCACAAATCTGGCATCTTTGTCAATCAAAAATGAAATTGTGGAAAACATAAACTTTAGTACGCATAAAAGAGTTCATTGATAGAAATGGTTGAATAGAAATAGTTATTTCATTATAAACCTTGCCTTTTTTCGTATGAGTTTATAGGGGTGGATAATAGGGGGCGCCGTATAAATCCCGCCCAGGGCGCTGGTAGTGCTAAAACCGGCCCTGATCACGGCGTAATTATGCACTAACCGATGGAATAAGATGCCGAATTTCGGGATATTTTTATTTTGGGTTGAATTTGTGCACGGTTTTACTGTACAACTTGGCATTTTCAAAATTTATAGGAGCTCTGCACACGGTTACGAGTTCGAAGCGATTGTTATGCCGGGCAGCCGGGCTCAATCAAATTTCGTATTAGCTAAATTTTGACTAATGTTTGACACGAGACCACGCCCACTTCACAAATCTAGGTATTTTATATGTCTGTCTAAAATATAGATTAGAGTGACAGTTGTCAGCCAAAGTAACGACATAACTTTGTAGTAACGTCTAAGGAGTGATTTGTATTGAAGCACGAGAAATCATTCGTATCTGCCATGTTAATTATTTTTTTTAATACAATGCTTGACATATAAATCAAGATAATTATATAAAATCAGCTTTAAAACAAAACAAAAAAACTAAAATAAACCAAATTATTAACGACGTTCTTACAAAGTTACATCATTTTGCAAAAACGTTGGAGACGGGACAAATTTTTCGAATAAAAAAATAATTCAAGTGATGTTGTTCGTGAAAAAAGTATAAATGTCTTTTTTTGGTGAATAATTGTCTTAAACACACTATTATAGGCTTGTTTTTCCGTTTTTATATCAATTTTCGGAAACAGAGTTTCATGTTTGCATGAAAAAACTGATAAAATCGATTTGATCAGTGATCAGTAACTTCCCATCACTAGTGACATTAGTTTGACAGTTGTCATTTTAATCGAGCTGTATTTCAAGAAACATAGCAATATTTTATTGAAGGACTAAATCATAGACCGCTTACGAATAAATCCAAAAAACATACCTGGCACAGAATACAATTCACGGTATTGCAAACATAACAGGTGACAAAGTTGACATTTTCCTGAATCTCATTCCATCCTTTGCAATTGAGCGCTCGGCAGCGGATCACGTGGTCTAATTTGGACATTGCGATGGACACAGAACGGTCCACAAATTTATTGAACTTTGGACCCTCAAGAAGATTCTTGAATTCCCAGTGAGATACGACCTTGTTGCATTTGGGGTAAGGACAGTCGACTTCGGCATCTACAGTCCGTTCGACAATTTCTGCCATGCAATCTTTGCAGACACAGTGCGAACATTCCTTGAGAGTAATCTTTTGTGAATTGTCGTATTCGGTAATGCATACATCACACGTGAAAGTTGGCGTTTCAGGGATTTCAACGATCTCAGATTTCTCATCCTTTTCGTCTGATTCATTTTCCTCGGATTTTTCTATTTTTTCATCCTTTGTTTCCTGGAATATTTAGTTGTTTAATATAGAAAGGGGTACAATAGTACCGCATTGGTTTGGCCTAGAGTGAATAGATAGCTAAAAAATGGCTAAAAAGATTAACGATGCTAATGTTGATGTATGCAAAAGACAAGGAAGACTAAGAAAGATACGGCATGATCAAATCCAACAAATGCACTAAGATAGACATGTCAACAGTCAGAAATTTCGACGTGCATGCATGATAAGATGAATGTAGAGGATGAATGCCAAGGTATGTGGCGTTCTATCCTATATGTTTGTTTATTTAATATATAATATAATATTACGGTCACAAAACGGAGTGATTCAATTGGATTACCTACATTCTGTGTATGCTTCCTGATCGGATTTGTTTCTCCTGGTTTACTAACAAGCTAATGAACTACCTAACATAACCTATCGCCATCAAAATCGGGAAAATTAGATTGAGGGTGACAGACAGCAGCTGACAGAATAGACGGGATCCACATCTTTAATATATGCCTTTAAAAAAATCTAAACGATCTAATATCCACAATAAGTTTTTCTGGGTTATTATGCCGTGTGTCGTTCAAATACATAACATCACATAATAACGACTACGACACGGTAAAAATTCTAAGTACCTAACGTAACACATATTCATACACAAATAACATCAACCCTGATGATGGACGCTGTAACGCGATCCGAAACGTCGGTAGAGAGTACGAACGACACACGGCATAATAACCCAGAAAAACTTATTGTGCATCTTAACGGCCGTGAAAATCTAAGAAGTTTGATCTAATATCCCATTATTAAAACAGTTAGGAATCCAGAATGTGATGAACAAATTGAATTTATATACTAAATTTGGAATTATAATAATAAAAATGCAGTTCCACCAAGAAATGTCAGTAGAAAAACTCAATATATACTTACTTTGGATTTAATCATGGGTTTTTGACAAATATTGCAAATTGATACATCGTTTTTATCATTGTCAACTGCTTGTTCTAAACATTGGCAGTAAAGTTCGAAATTGGCCATGGTTTTTTGCAGAAAAACATTGTAAATGGCGTCTCCCACGGCTGCCTTAATGTCCTTGTGCTGGATGGACTTTCTACACTCTGCTTCTTCACTGACAAAGGGACAGCAGATCTCCAGCTCATTTGTCACCGCCTGCACCAAGTTGGTGAGACATTCATGGCACAGGAAATGGAGACATTCTGTCAGTTTGCTTCCAGCAGGTTTAGACTCTGCACAGAAACTACATATGGCATCCATTTTTCCTGGAAAACAAATATATTAACACGCTGGATTTATGTGGACTTTATAGACCCATTTCACACATATTGTCCTAATCCAAATGGCCCGGTAAAATTAGGGTGGATCGACGTTTATTATACTATTCTGTATTTATTTAAAACGTATTCAGTGATAAGGATAAAGGTAAAATTTCGGCAAAAGAAAATCGAGTGGAGATTAGTCGGCCTCGTGGTGTATTGGTTATTGCATAAAATTATTTTATAAAAAAATAAATATACATTGTGTCCTGTGGATTTTTACCATGACGTGAAATGGGCCATATGCTTATTTCACCATTCAAATCTATATGGCACCATGAATTGGATTCCGGTTTTATTTCACACGCAAAACTATATTTTTAATCCGCCTGAACACAGATATAATCAATTATAATAGTATTATATTAAAATAAATGATAGCACTATAGGTAGGGTCCCCGAATACTAAATGAAGCTATCAAGAATACTTCAGAATTGTACCTTTTTGCTGATTTGGCAATCGTAACTTTACTTTACAAAAAGAAAAAAAGTTATAACTCGAAAAACTATGTACGGTACCTATTAATTTCTTTATCAAAAGATAATAGATAACATTAATCGATAAAAATTTATTACTTGACTTTTTTATGAATAGGGAGATACATAAACAGGTACATTTATTTTCATTTTTTTTTCAATTAAATTTCAAAATATCAATGTAATAGAATGGATAATTAAACTTGAAAAATAATTTATAGATACTTACCAACTATTGTAACTAGGAATACAATATAAATAATGTAAAATAATTATAAATAATTTCGTAGTACCGTATCTCAGTTATCAATTATTATTTCAATTATGTTTTCGTATTATTTTCTATTGATTTCAGTAATTGTATTATTTTATATATTTGATTAAATCGGTAGCTCTTTGACTGATTGGTTCGTGGTCTCCACTGGAGTGAGGCAAGGCTGCGTCCTTGCACCGTTCTTATTCATCATACTGATGGATTTTATCTTATGCAAATCAATACCACCTGATCGAGGTATAGAAGTTTTTTTACATTTTTTTTTTGCACCACAACAGGCCAGGAGGCCTAATTACAATGGTGAATTACATCACAGAGCACCCAGGCTTGAGAAAAATCACATTTTAATTTTTGTGTTCTCACCGGGAATCGAACCCGGAACCTTCCGTGCGTGAGTCAAGCGTCTTGACCACTACACCATGGAGGCAGTAAACTCTCCCCTAAAGTTGTGCGACTTGGAGTATGCAGATGATGCAGTCCTTTTTGAAAAGTCTGTTGGTGATTTTCAGGAAATTGTTGACACACTGGAAGAAAACTTAACTCGTCTGGGTCTTAATATTAATACAAAAAAGACTCAGATTATGTGCAACAAATCCTGTCCCGACCCTGATCAGTCTCTCTATGATAATAGACAGAGGATTGAGAAAGTTGACAGCTTTAAATACTTGGGAGTACACATAACTAAGGATGGAGCATGCATAAAGAGCTCGCAACCCGCCTAGGAACTGCTAAAGCCACTTTTGACATGATGCGTGTTGTCTGGAGCTCTAGTCTATACTCGTTCAAAACGAAATGCCGATTATTCAACTCTTGTATAATGCCAGTTCTCCTATATGGGTGCGAATCTTGGCACCTTACCAAAGCTCATAAAACCAAACTTCTGAGTTTTGAGAGTAAGTGCTTGAGAAGAATATTAGATACAAGGTGGTTCGATTTAATAACTAACATTGAAGTCCAAGAACGGACGCAGCAGCCTCCTATAACGAGCGTCTTAAGGATGCGGCGGTGGATCTGGTTTGGACACGTGCTGTGCATGCTTTAGGAGAACCTAAACCCAATTTGCCTCTTTTTTAAACCTGCGGGATCACGCCGTCTTGGAAGGCCATCAATGTCGATCCTTAGACTTTAGTCGGCGGAATTAAGGGGCACTGGATTGACATGGGAAGAAGCGAGAGTGCTGGCCGGCGATAGGGTCTCCCGGAGACAACTGGTGATGTCCACATGCTCCACTTAGGAGCGGATGTGGAAAAGAAGAAGAAGATATATTTGATTATATAAGTAACTAAATTAGTACAATTTATATTTTAATATTTATATCTGATTACTTTTTATATTATCTTCATTGGGATGTTATTATTTATTGTTTTATTCTTATTAGTGTATTTACTTTATTTTTCTGGATTGCTATTCTATTGCGTCACATGTTATTATTATTATTTTTTTTACTGTGTATTTTTTATTATTGTTAATTATAATGGCTAACACAAGCACAGCCTAAAAAGCCTTAAGAAGTTCATGAATCTGTAAACTAGTGTAATTTTGAATTAATAAATAAATAAATGTACACGAATGCCTCGACACGCGTTGTGCTCAGTGAGGTGTTCATATTGAAATGAAAAGTACCCTGCTAAATAAATAAATACAAAAAAAAATATTTACAAATAAAATTAATGTTTCTCTCGGCACGAGACTGTAAAAGAATAAGTAAATTAAAAAAAAAAACAAGAGTGTAGTCATGTATTATTACTATTTTGCACTGCATACAAAAAAGTCTGCCTTAAAACAGATTGTACATAGTTAGGCAGACTACACACAATTCAAAGAAATCTATTACCAGAAAAATGTACCTAGTAGATTATAGGAGTTGTTATTTATTTTATTTTATTTGGGATTTTTACAGCTATTACATAAACAAAATAAGCAGAAAAATATTAACAATGCTAAAGCTAATTTAAAAAATCCACTGTAAATATAATGACACATAATATTTAAGAAAATAAGTTTCGTAATTGTATTTGTGTGACGTTTGTATTCATGTGTATGTGAATGTGTGTATGCGTGAATGAATGAGGGAGAGGATACATGTTAATAAATTTTTATTATTGTTATGCTAAATACAATAAATAGCTTTTAATCCACACTGCGTTATTTCATCATGTCGAATGGATTTTTACCGTGGTGTGAAATAACCCCGTGGCTTATGATGAGAAATAGGCCTATGGCCAGGAAAAATTCACACAAAACAATAAATAACAAGTGGATTGATATTTATTATATTGTTATATATTTTTTAGAAAACTATTTTTTTGAATGCCAGCCAAACACACTAACTAGTAATTAATATATACATCATGAAGTCAACCAATCTCCACTCAATTTTATTTTGCAGGATTTTTACCTAAGTAGCCGATAGATATTTTTTTAATATACAAAATAATACAAATAAATGTCGATCTCTCGTTACTTTACTGTGGCTTTTCCACATGTATTCACAATTTCCCAAAACAAACCTCCACAATAATAAAAATTTCTTTTGAACCGTCTTTCTCTGTAGTCTTGTTTTTTTTAATCCACCGCATACTTTTTATCTATTCTGATAAAATTAATGTATGCTTGATAAGTAAGTAAAAAAATGCGTTATCATAAGTACCTACTTCTAAAGTATTTAACTTTAAAAAATTTGCAATTTTTTTGCATTAATGGCCATCGATTTTTGAAAATATTACATAATAATAACAAGGTAGGCATCTATGCATACGGACATTTTAGGGTGTAACTATTTTATATTAAGAGAGAGAAAAGGTAAATTAAAACAAAGTTTGAATAAAATATGCGGGATCCTTATTTATTATTTTTTGTTTATTTGCTTTTTCACATTCTATTTGAATGTTGCCAGTTGTTGCCAGTGTCGAGTTTTATAGTATATTTTTTCATTGAGGTGTTTATGTTATATTTACACATGTTTATTTACATATTTATACACAAGTGAGTGTGTAAGTATTTAATATTTATTACCATATTAAATTTATGTATCATATTTATATATGTAAACCTACAAATTTGAGGTGATCAAGTCCTTTACATACCTAGGTTCCACAGTCACCAGTGACAACAGTACACAGGAAGAAATCAGGAGGAGAATAATATCTGCCAACCGTTGCTACTACGCGCTTCAAAGATAATTACAGAACAAACTAGTACGAAAAAATACTAAAATAATACTGTACAAAACTCTGACTTAACCGATCCTGACATATGGCTTCGAATTCTGGGTTATGATAAAGAATATTGAGGGAACCATTGCAGCTTTCGAAAAAAGAATCCTCAGAGTTATCTATGGCACTGTAAGAAAAAACAACTACAATAGAGAGTTAGATGATATCTACAAAGCGCCCGATGTGATTAACTCCATCAAGGTGGAACGCTTGAAGTGGGCTGGCCAAATAATTAGAATGGACGACGAAAACACCATAAAACGCCTAACTCTCTCTGCGCCACAAGGATGACGAAGACCAGGAAAGCTCAAAATGCGATGGATGGACTGCATCAGCGCAGATATTACAATGTTAGAAGTGAGAAACTGGAGAGGAAGGGCAGCAGACCGGCAAGATTGGAGGTGACTCCTGGATTCAGCCAAGGCCCACCGAGGGCTGTCGAGTTTATGATGGTGATGATTCATGAATATATAGATAATTACATAAAAAATAAATACATGTGTATTGGGAGGGGACAGCGGAGTTAGAATGAGTAGGGAGTTGAATGTTTATATCAGAGATGTTGGATAGGAACTCGGGATACCAATCATTTATGTGGCATAAAAAAAAAACATGAAATATTCTTCCTCAAGCTGATACTCACACATGGCAGAGTTCGGACGTGAGAACCATTGCAGCAGTGTCCAAAGTCCCAAAGTGCATTCCACATATTATAGAATTATAGAGGACGTCTCAAACTTGTTCGGAATGTTTTTGGAAAACCAAGGTAATCCTTATACCTACCACTTTTTTTGGTTTAAGTCGCCTTAAGAAGAGGAAGAAAAAATATCCAATATTTTTGCTATGAAAATGTGTGAAATAGCTTCTCTCTAGCTCTCCTTCATTATAAAGAGGGGATAATCCAACGGTAGTGAATTACTACATGCGGGATTCTCGGAATGAATCGCCATCTTTGTTAACGCGTCCACTTTTACGTCACCGGAATAGCACTATGGCTAGGGATCCAAAACATAATCATGCTTTTATTGGATGCTTCTGATAACAAAAGTAAAAATCGAAAAGTTTCCATGCAGTACTCGTCTTCGGAATAAGAGGGTACAGGGAATTTTATGTTTTGTAGGGCACTCAAGGAATCTGATAGAATCAGAAACTTCTATATTGGGATGATGAGTATTAAAATCTCAAAGAATAAAAACGGGGAAGTCAATTTTTGGAAAATGGAGGGAGCATAGACTTTGAAGGTTTGTTAAATGGGAAAACAAAGTAAGTGGATAGAATAGTTAAGTCATTAACCTTCGCAGCTGTCATTTAGAAGGGTAACCTTCAGGCTTGACGTTGACAGGGATAAAAAGAAGAAAGTTTCTGATGAGAAGGGCATAACCTTCCCACCATCGCGATTTTCACGAAAACAATGAAACCCCAGAAACAGATAACAAATCTCGGGATCATACATGTCTTCGAAATTGCTGCAATAAAGACAGTTTATTATTGCAGGGTGCGAAGACGATCTTTTTTATTGTTAATGATGGTTTTGAAGTTCCCCTGAAGAATTTTCATCGGAGGAATCATTTTGATAGTTGAAAAGGGAGCTGTTATGTTGAAGTTGGAAAGCAGTGTTGAACGATATTTTTATTTTGAAGGAGTAAAAAAAGTAGATATACGAGTGTGGAGATTAATGATGTGTCGGGTGATGGAATTGTGGCGGGGACTACAACACTGGTTTCACTAGATAAGTAGGTTATTATGTACCAAAATCTTTTTTGTTTAGCTATAACCTTAGAGTATATACATATACTCTAAGGCTATAACTGACAATTACGTCTGTCACTATTTGTTAGTAAGTCCCCCCTTTTTATTCGATAATTTCGTAGTTTGATGATTTCACGTTTGTTTGGTTTTGGTACACAAGTACCTACTTTTGTGGTATTCCAAACCTTTTCCAATGTCAAAAGCGACTGTTCGAAAGTGTAGTAATTTTTGTGACGTCTATTGATTGGTCGAGAGGAGATGTAAAAAATGGCCGCCTTGCCTTCTCCTACGCAGGTAGTTTCGGTGTTTTTAGTAAATCTACCGGCTTTTAAACGTAGTTGTTGACCTTAAAATGGAAACTAAACATGTCTGCTTAAATTGAAACCGCCGTTTCGTTCGTTTTATAATGGCACGTGATGAATGTGTGATGTACTTGTGAAGTGAATTGTTGGGGTGCATTATCGAATTTTTATTCTGAAATAGCGCAACTGTTATATTCTGATTGTATCGATTAAAAATAAACATGGTATGACAGTTGACTTTAATTAAATAAAATAATTTTTGCTCTAAACGGCTTTTCCTTAGAATTCAGCGTGCTTATCGCGTTAGTGAAAATGTCAAATGGTTTTTCAAATGTCACACACCCAGCGATCACCGATAACTCAATAATTTATATTATTAATGATTAAATCGATGTCTGAGTACGTATTAAAAGGGGTTTTTATTTTGTAGGTGGCTGGAAATCACGGTGCTATTTACGAGGCTTATTATCATCAGGTAAAGAATCTTGCGCAATTTAAGTGAACATTTTTTTTGCACAGCGGTTGGAGTTTGATAAATTGTGTTGTTTTACCGATAGGTCGATCCCAATGGAACTGGAGTTATACAAGCGTTGGACGCAGCGAGATTTCTCAAGAAGTCCAAGCTTAGTGATGTGATACTTAGTAAAGTATGGGATCTGTCGGATCCCTCGGGCAGAGGGTTCTTAGACAAGGTATTTACCATTTTTAAACTTTCTTTCTGTACTGAACTATTCCGTTTTCAAATATTTGTGAACGACAGGGGATTTAAACCTACATACAGTGCATTAGAATGTTTAATAAAACTGTATTAATGTGTTATTTGCCGATGACAGTTGTGTTTAAATTAATAACTATTAGATAGTTTGCTGCTAGTCCAGGTTTGTATGTAGACTTGTCCAATTAATTGTTTGTCAATAGAACATGAAGAAGTAAAGAGTTTTAGTAAAATCTAGAGTTTTTTAGCAATATATTTTGACACTACCTAAGATGGTGTAAAATGTGTATAAAGCACACAGTTGCATGCATACTATAACACTTTATTATTACTTATAAAGAAAAAAACTCATTTTCCACCATTTTTTCTCAACTTCACTTTCCTCAATCGTTGTCCTTTAGATTTGGCAATAAAAACCATTGGCTTATATTCACAATTGCGAAGCTTATAGTAAAAATGATTCCCTATATTGGTAGATAAATTAAGAGACGGCAGGATTCCGTATGACTGTCTGCATACAGACCTCGCTTCCTTTACATTCGTAGATCTCATGCACACGCGTCAATTATTTCAACTTTCCGCTTGTCCATCCTTGTCCAGTATTTGTTGAATTTAATCATGCCATGTCTTTTTCGATCTTCCTCGTTTCTGCATCATCAACATTTACATCGTAAATCCTTTTAGCTGTTCTTTCACCACCCATTTGCTCTACTCCAAACCAATCCAGCACTCCTTTTCTCCTTTTTGTTTTATTTTAAACTTAGGATTTGACTCATTTTGACAGATTTTTTGTTGAATAATTAATTTTTTTCATTCAAATAAGCGATTCCTTTGCTTTAATCAATTTTCATTCGAATAATTATATACTTCTTACATTCTGCGTAAATTTTATTTCTTTCACTTGTAATTTTGAAAAATAATGTCTGCTGGTGTAATACGCCAGCAATATTGAATTAAATGAAAATAAAAACATAATAAGTGTTCTAGGAAATCTTTGTACTGTTTTGTTCATTACATTTTTTGTGTTTGAAAACATTAATGATTAAATTCTTTTATTATAATGATTAACTACAAAGTCAGGGTACAAATATAAAATTTTAATTCAAAGTAGCTTACAATTTCGCAGTTGTATCGGAGACTTCAGAGCTTGTCCAGAAGGGGGGAATTCCCCGCTAAACGTTTCGCACAAATTCATTTGCGCGTTAGCGAGATACTAGGTGCCAATACATCGCGTCCACAAGCATCGCTCGAATTCAAAATACGCGCCTAAATCGCGTGCACTTCGCCAGACTCGACTCGTGCTTGATTCACAATTAGGTATTTACGCACTAGAGAATCGCGGCGAATTCGCCCTTTCTGGACAAGCTCTCAGGTTTGATGATTACTTTTATGTAAAGGTAGCTCCACACGCTTGCCAAGCGCGAGCATGCAGATCGGCCACTTGACATGCCTCGCAGACCCTTCGAGCGCTCACCGCTCAAGCTTCTTACCAAGTGGCTTGTGGCAAGCGTGTGGAGTTATAATTTTCTAAATGCTACGCTAATAATTTTCTTCTCACTGTGTCTTATAATCACTTTATATCAATAGCATATTGGGTGTTAACATAAGTTGCGTCTGTTTTTTCCAAATGAAGAGAACAAGAGGACACGACAAAAAAAATACAATAAATAAGTCAATAATGTATTCTCCTTCATTGTTTTACAACAAATTAGTACAGTGATGCGATTTGTATTAAACGCGAACAGAAAGAGGTGTTGAAAATGCTCACTTTCGTCCAATGGAAATTCGATTTTGTAGGCTAATCAAATGAATTTGTAATCAAATGAATTTGTAATCAAATGAATATGTAATCAAATGATTTTGTAATCAAATGAATTTGTAATCAAATGAAATAATATATGTAATGTAAAAGCAAACACAAAAATATCTTGTAGTGGAAATTTTTCTTTCGAATGACATATAAGCTTTACCATTTTGTCTTTCTTTTTTAAATGGGCACAGCTTACACCTTATATTTTAACAAGTTGATTTTAAAAATTTTCACTAATTCAAATTTAATTGTAATATTTCATACAAACAAGAACTGCTGCAATGGTTCTTTTTTTATTAGTCCAGTTTTATTTTTGACAGCAATTAAAATAAAACACTTTAGTGTCACACTTGATTCTTTAATGGCACAGTTAAAAAAGTTAAATATCAGTATGAAGAGTGATGGAAGGTCCGGTTTGACTGATAAGAGAATATAACTACCAACGATACATACTCTTGCATATACCTACATTATTGTTAGTTTTATCACTCCATAATGTTTGTTTGAGCTAAGTAGGGATGTATTTCAACTGTGTTGTAAAGAAACAAGAAACCTTCATTTACAGGGAGGTCTGTTTGTCGCCCTGAAGTTAGTAGCGTTGGCGCAGTCAGGAAAGGAGATTGCCATGTCAAATATCAACTCTGAAACACCTCCTCCTAAATTGGTAAGTAAATACACACACACGCACACCTGCGTTCCAGACTAATCCTAGTACATAAAGATTACAGTGTGAAAAAACAAAAATAAGTTAAAATCTCTAATTTACATTTTGATTGTATGAAAGATACCGTAGATAGCTACAGTATGTTAGTTACCATTTGACAAGAAAAGCTAACAGTCGGCTTTTTAATAATTCATTGTAATATATTTAAAAAGTAGTTGTAAGTATTCTACAGTTTATTAAATATTGAAATTTCTGTACGCAAAGTATTAAAAAAATATTTTTGTTATGTAACTTACATACAACTGTTTAAAATCCTTTATGTGTAAGCATAAACGTAATTTTACCATACGTGTTTTATTGCGATTATTTACAAACAAACAATCACAACGTTTCCTCGTGGGGGTAGGCAGAGAGGATAAAATGCCACTTCAGTGTTTTTGCATATAGATCTCGCTTCCTCTAACTTACACGCATGATGATTATTCCAACTTTTGACATGTCCATCTTCAAGTATTTGTTGAATTTGGTCACGCCATGTCTTTTTCAGTCTTCCTCGTTTTCTGCATCCATCAATATTCGCATCGTAAGTCCTTTTAGCAGTCCTTTCGCTGTCTATTCACTCTACATGCCTAAGCCAATGCAGCACTCTTTTCTTGATTTTGTCGATAATGCTTGTCCTTAGCCTTACATAATGCGCAGATCTCTACATTTGTGCACTTGTCATACACAATTTTGCCACACATTCGCCTGAGAGATTGCATTTTGACAGCATTCAGCCCACATTCATCCTTGTTTTTCCAATTCCATATATCCCTTTCATACATAAGGGTCGGCACTAGGACTCCGTTGGGAACTGCTAATTTTGCCTCCCGTGATGAACAATTATTTGACAAGGTTAATTTAAGTACTCCGTTCTCCCGGTTCCCTGCACCGCCCACCTTTCAATGTCTTTCTCAGTCTTTCCATTCCTAGTAAATGTATTTCCCTGATACGCAAATTCTTTTACCTGATTCTTTTAAATATTTATTAAAAATTTAATGTAATTTATGACTCATAATTTGAGTTCCGTCCTAAAGTTTGTTCCTGGTTTTACTTGCGTTTGAATAGAGACGTTAAATCAAGTCTCCATAATTCAATTTGATTACAACTCAATTCATTCAATTGATGGCTCTAAAGAAATTATACTCCACTTACATAAATATTCTTTCCACTCTGAAATTAATTCACGCCTATTCACGTTTGGTATTCAGCTTGGCATTTGTGATTAGCTAGCGATAGTAGATGATAAGAAAATAGTTACACTTTGAATTAATTTATGTTGGTGTTTCATATTTCATCAAATAGCTTACCAATCACCCCAACATCTCTGGGTGTGGGAAGACAGAGATGATAGATAGATCTGTGTATTAATATAAATTTATGTTTATGATTCGAAATCAACCTCTTCTGTATTCGGACGGTGTTGACGGACAAAAATGTGCCAAGCCACAAAATTGAAAAAAAAATGTTGGTGTCAGAATTGAACGTAGTTATGCATAAAGCAGCCAGTCCACAATTTTGAAAAAATTAGATATTGGTGTTATCGGGTGCAGCAAGGTCAATTCTAAGTTCTATTAAAAACAGCCAGGCCGCTTTCATACAAAAATCTGTAATAATAACCTTTTGAAAATAGTGCCGATCACAAAAATGGCATTTCTCAATTTGCAAAAAACACCCACAGCACTAGAAAAATCTTACGGTACTATAAAAGTTATTAAAACTTATAAATATGTAATTAGATTCTTATTTATAATATTAAAAAAAAACTAATGTATTCATTGTTTATCATTTGTCAAAGCCAAAAACATTCCAACTGTTGTGTAGATTTGATTATTCACTATTTTTACAAATGTGCTATTATCTCGGATTCACTTTTCTATTGCTGGCTGCTTTCTGTATAACTACGTTTAGTTATGATTCAAAAGTGCTATTTTTTACTTTCAAAAATAGTTTGATGGGTTTAAACAAATTCTCTGTAATTCCTCGATGTGTTAACTCAAAACCGTGCACTGGACTAAAAACTCTGTAACACTGCTTTAAGATGCTTTATGTATTGTTGCAAATTATGATCAATATGATAACAGTATTGCAAAAATGTGTTAACCTTGCAAAAGACGCTTTCTTTGCCAGAGCTGCAGATAAATTTGGTTTATTACTAATGGCAGCTAACCTTTTATAATTTGGTGATTGATATTGGAAGTAAATCCCAAGGTATTTTTAACATCTGTTTTAGAACATGAAGCTTTTATTTAAATTTTTTCACTCAAAATTTTTCTAACACAATAAAATGTATACTATTGATAATTTTACGTTTATTTGGGTGTAACATTGTCCAAAACATTTTACATTATTTTTATTTCAAAGGCGTTCTGTAAAATCAATCCGTGTGTCAATCCAATTTTCTGCTAAAAACAGGCTTGAGAAAAATCACATTTAATTTTTGCGTTCTCACCGGGAATCGAACCTGGAACTTTCCGTGTGAGAGTCAAGCGTCTTGAGCACTACACCACTTGACTTGATTTATCTATGGTTAGTTTGGTTTGCTTTTTGTTTTAGTTTTGTAGTAGGATTTCGGATTTGTGAACAGAATAACGATGCTACGTCACCATAGGCTACCAGATCAATGTATTTCTTTCAAAGCGATAGTTGGAAGACCGAGCTACTTTCAATCCCGATAAAATATATCATTCTTTTATGGATTTTTTTCCACCTCTCTTTTCTTCAGTTAAGTTTAAATTAAATTATATTAAATAATGATTTTATTTCACAGGGAGAGTTGCCTAAGGTACCTCCGAGCGTACCCCCACCCCTGACCAATGACTGGTCAGTAAAACCGGCTGAGAGAGATAAATACAACCAACTCTTTGAATCTCTACAGCCATCCAATGGATTAATTCCTGGGAACAAAGTAAGTCATCATCCTTCAAGATTGTTTTTTCATTGCCATTTGCGACATAATTAAAAAATAAATTATCGATTAAAAGGGATTTAATTAACTATTAATTTGCTGCTAATTGGCTGTTAATTTTTATATGTAATTCATTGTTTTTATAAATGTAAATAATATTATTAAGTCAGTATAAATATAATCTTCACCAACAAGCTACAAAAAGTGGCTTAGTGGGATTTTAGTTTTAGTAAAAATATAACAAGTGAAATTTTTTTAAATTGTAAAAATGTATAATTATGCTATTAAATCAAATAAATAAATATGTTTACTTTGTAGGTAAAAGGAGTTTTAATGGAGTCAAAACTACCCCTGCCAACTCTTGGAAAGATTTGGGACTTAGCGGATCAAGATAAAGATGGAATGTTGGACAGGCATGAATTCATCGTAGTAAGTTATAATTTGTTATTTCAAACAAACCGAAAAAAAAGCTGTTATTATAAAAACAACAAAGTATTACGTAGTTTCATTTGAGTTGACTCAAGAAATTTTACTCGTCATGTGCAGTTTTCTTAATTTTCATAGAATAACATGTATTCTTCACCCAATTCAATGCAGTTTGATTTTTTTTAAAATATGTAAACTGAATTTATTAATTTATGCTTTATCAAGTTAGTTCATAATGTCTAAGAACTAAAGACACTTTTAATAGGATTACATTTAATATAAAAAAAATATCAAAAACATTTTTTTATTTTATTGATTTGGAATATTTTAAGGGATTTCGTTTCGAGACTCTGTTTTTCACCTCATTAGTGATCTTAACTTTTTTTTATCTTTGGGATTGTCAGTAAAATTTTTCTTTTTTTTATTTACTCCATAATTATTTTATAAATTAAAATTGCGACATTATTTCTCATTCCTTGCTTCACTGTGAGAGGGACAATTTCTTTATGCATTCTTTCTACATTTGAATATATTATGTTTGTTTTGAGTACTATACTCATCACCTAATTCTGTACAATTATAATGTTTTTGATTTCCCCTTCGTTAGGTAAAATATGAACTGGAGGCTTGTAAAGCAATACCCGCTCTTTTCCGAAACTGTTTATTGAGGCTAGTCTCTTTATTCTGTTTTTCACATTTTTTGCACAAATATAGCTAGCATTTCATATTACCTTATAATTAATTACTAAAAATAATCAAACTTAAACACATCAATAGCTTTCATTGCGTCCCTTACTGCAGTAAAATCAATTTGTGACGAATCAAATACGAAGGGTCTTTATTATCATTTTCACTCCCCTTTCTGCACCCAGTCCAGTGGTGAATAGGCCACTGCATTAGTAAACCAAATGCAGCATATTTCGGTCATCTGTTACATGAAGGTAAGGTGATCAGTCTCACAATTCAGGTACCAGTCCAGAAACAATGAAATATTGCAGTTTGAACAACCTTAAAAATCAATATTTCTAGTCCACCCACCCTGTCAGGAATCGAACACAGGACCTCAAAAATGCTAGGCGATCGCGCCAACCACTACATGAGGTGGACTTGTCTCCACTCAATTTCTTTATTCAGGATTTTTACCCAAGAGCAGTCATTAACTTGAAAACTCTCGTTTAGTTTTCTGGTTCTATTTCACATACAGAACAATATTCTTCATCTCCCAGGACATAGAAAAAATATTATTCCTTATTATAGTTTCTCTTAAAACAATGAAACAATAACCCCTGTAGTAATATCCTCACGTGAACACTTTTTCACGTTTCCGTGTGTCCTGCAGGCAATGCATTTGGTGTACAAGGCGCTAGAGAAGCACGCCATTCCGGCTACCCTTCCGCCCGAGCTGAGAGCCCCCGCCGGGCCGCCGCCACCGCGCCCCCCCTCGCGGCCTCCCTCACCCTCCCCGGCGCGCCCCCCGCCTCCCCGGGCGGTGCATCAGCCCACTGCAGAATTAATACAGGTAAATGAGTTTGCTAATACTGGATTTTTCCCCATGTCATTGGCTGGTTTAAGTGATCACTATACAGACTGAAGAATGACTAATAATCTCTGAAAATGCCTAGACTTTCTTGTTCAAAATGTTTTCCATCTATAATGATCAGAGATGACATGCCATGACATTCTGGGTGACACACAATTTACAGACGATCTTCACCCAAGAACGAGCAATGTCCTTTTTTCTTTCAACAAGCTTACTTAGTTTCTCTTGAACACGTCAAGCTAAAAAGGTTGCCCGGGCAATCGGGTTCTGGTCCCGTGGCTAGTGTTAGACTCGCGGATCAGAGGTCCGAGCTTGATTCCCATTTTCTAATAGTGAGTTAATTATAACTCGTCGAAAATGGCCCCCAAAATTTAAATGTTTTTGTAAATTATAAATGAAAGATTTTTTTTTATTAAAAAAAAAAAATAACACTGATCGATGCGGTAATATCATCGTATTTTATTTTATTTATTTAATTAGGCACTCATTAATCCGAATAAATGGGAGTTTATTTGTCAATTCGGAAAAATACTTTAAGCTGGGCGCACGTCGGTTTGTTTTTCAAAATTTGTAAAAAATATAGAACAGGATGCCGAACTGTGTATAGACAATATACAAAGAAATTGTCAATATATTTTGTACATACTGTTTGTTTACCTGTTTGTTTGATAAAATAAATTGTTTTAGTCATGAGCCTGAAAATAACATTCATTTCAAGTCATTGCAGTATCCAAGTTGTGCCAATATCCTATTATGATGTTTGTTTATGGTCTATTTTAATTTTTCTTATTCTTTTGAAAAAATATTTATTGGTGATTGAAAAAAATATTATGGTTTGTTAATTTGCAGACCAGCAATGTGAAAACGTGGGTGGTAACTCCGCAAGAGAAGCAGCAATATGACACTCTATTTATTAAGGCTGATGTTGATATGGACGGATTTGTCTCTGGAATGGAGATCAAGGACACTTTCTTACAGTCTGGACTCCCCCAGCCCTGTTTAGCGCACATATGGTATCCACTTTCAATTGATTTATATTTACTTATGTATATGTTCCTAATGTAAAATATTTCCATATTATTTACTTTTAACCCTTTATTATTTGTATGTTAGATTTTAACTCCTGTATCTTTTTTAAGTCATGATTACAATCTGTACCTCAGAGGCAGACAGATGCAAATCCAGAATTTTATGAAATGACATTTTGATTTTCGTATCCAGTTTATGGATCTTGTCCATTGATTTTGAAGATATGTAAATCTTATAATGAAAGAACCGATATAACAAGATATTAAAAATACAAATTAATGTTATAAATTATTAGAAATCACTTAGAGAAAGTAGATTCTTTACGCTTGTGTTGAATATTTGACGTTTGGATTTGCATCGTCTGCCTCTGAGGTACAGAAATCGATTATGTGATTTGCGAAATCGGAGAAATTGTTATTGTCAAGACACCTCTAAGTTAAAGCTTAAGTTTTCTATCTGTATTTCATTTAGTTTTTTATAAGTCCTTAAGATGTCGCAAGAGCAACTGGTGAAATGCTCCAAATATGCGGATTTTATTTTACAAAACAATCAACTTAAAGCAGTACTCATATGTTCCATGATAAATGTTTAGGAGTAATTTATCCAAAACAACGATGTTTGCAGGGGCCTGTGTGACTGGGATAGTAGCGGCAAGCTGTCTGCCGATCAGTTTGCCCTCGCCATGTGGATGGTGCAGAGGAAACTGCGCGGCATCGAGCCCCCCGCTGCTCTCGCCCCCGACATGATCCCCCCCTCGGCCGCCCCTCCGCCTGCAGTGCCAAAGGTAACAAACATTATGAATTCGGATTCCGTGTTATATATTCACTCGCCTATTCAGAGACTACATAAACTTTGCAATGAATTTAGCTCTATTGATGTTCAATATTGAAATTTAAAGAAAGGATTATATTAATTGTATAATAATTTATTGGGTCTTTTAACCATTTTTTATTAGAGTTCCATTATTGTTTTTGTGGTTTTATTTATATCATTCAGTTTCAATTTGTATCTTTGTGTGTATTTATTTTAGATAGATTATCATTAGTTTGAAGTGTAAACATACCGTTTATTTTTCAAAATGTAAAAGCCCGCCAATAAGTCCATCTCGTAGCGTAATGATTGAGACATTCGCCTACCGTGTTTGAGGTCTCGAGTTCAATTCCCAGGAAGGTCAATTTGAAATATTGTTTAAAAAGGTGGTGTTACACTGCATTATTTAATTATCCTGGACTGGCACCTGAAGCGTAAGGCTGATCATCTCACCTTCATGTGACAGATATACATCGAGATACACAGCATTTGGTGTAGCAATGCAATGTTCTGTGCACCATCAGACGTGAACAAAATGATTTCCATAAGTCCTAACATTATTATAATAAGCTACGGTTTAGCTGTGCAAACAGTTAATAATAAGTCCGATTGAAACTGAAAGTGGCGATTTTTAAATCAATTGTGTACTTTATTTATGCTTTATTAAAAATAAATCTTCAAATAACTACTTACCTATTTTATGAGTTGTGGGTTGGGATTCTAGACCTTGACTTCTAATTCTCGGAGTTACTCCATAATACTAACAATTATCGTTGATTCTACATACATTTCGTAAATAGGGTCTACAATTCTAACCGTCCTTTGTAATCTAGCAATCATAATTTGTAACAATTATTTTTAAAATAAAAACACTTCACGGTTGATTCAAAATAAAATATACACGAGGATTAGATTTCTCACCATCCGTGAGCTCTGTAACTGCAAGGCGCGTTGGATTATTTATTGCACAGCGCCCTTGAGGTGATTTTAACGTAATTATTATTCATAATATTAATACCACAAAACTGTATAACAAAACACAGAAAACGTTAATTTGTTTATGTCGCTGTTACTCAATCTTCTGATTATTTTTTTTGAGTCTTCTGTTCATTCTGAATATTCTCAAAAGGCATATTAGAAAGGATCCTGCTAATATTACTACTCCCACCATGTAAAATTTGCTAATGCTGACTTCCGTATGTGGGGCCACTACGAGCTTCACACTTCCGGCCAGGTCACCCAGTTTCCAACAGCTGCAAATTAAACACACGCTTTCAAGTCTTCCAAAAATACAATATGGATATGTTTAAATAATAGATCACATGCATGGTCAGGCCATGTTATATCTGTGAAAAAAGTCCGTTGATTCAGCAAAAATGTTGATTATAATGCTGTGAATGCTATATAACTTGCGTGTGAATTACATATATATTCAAACAAACAAACCATCACTCTGGGGTAGGCAAAGAGGACAGAACCCCACTTTAGTCTGTCTTTGCTTCCTCTACATTGCTTTTTTAAAATTAATGAAATTGAATTAAAAATTACCTGTAAATATCGCCATCTCGAACCTGAGCATTGCGAATGATAATTTTTTGCCTTGCTGTGATCTGTACTCTGTTCTCTGTGTCTAGAAATATGTTTTCTCGTAAAATAGTTTTATTATTTCCTGCCCGCCATCTTATTGTTACATCCGATAGTATGTGACTGAAATAAGCGAGGTTGTTGGTTATAAAGATCATTCATTGTTTTAAATAAATAATTGATAAAAAAATATTGCCTGATGCATTTATGACTTGTCATTGGCAGCCAATGACAGGTCATAAACTCTGTAAATGCCTAGACTTTCATCCCTTCTCAGAAATGTTTTCCCTCTCTGTTGAAATAAATTTAGATCTTAATAACTCCCTAAGCTTCACTGCTTAAGCAGTGAAATCCAGCCTGCCTACAAATATTTTTGGACATACTCAAAACATTGTTGAAATAATTTGTTCCACAAAACAAGGAATATACATAATGTATTATGTGTTATTTACTTTCTACTAAGCTATTTATTGAAAAAATTAAAGGCATCTTGAACTAAATCCCACAGTTGAACTTTGCAATTTCAAATACACTATTTTAGAACGAAATTCTCTCATTTCGAAAGTAGTATTATTTTGAATCTACTAGCATCAATAATTAAAATGGAAGACCATTTCTTTAAGAGCAAACGCGGTTTGACTTTTCTTCATACAAACGTATTACCGTATTTTCTTCCTGGATTATGGCAATAGAGCAGAGTTTTTTTTTTACATTTTTACAGATATTTACTTTTTTTTGTTTTTTTGAGCTAGGACCATCCAAAAACTCATAAAAGTACCCTGTTTTATCGCCCTTGGACATTCGGTATACAAATATGTTAAATAATTTTGGAAAACGGTAAAGTGATACTCTTTCTAATAAAAAAAACAAAATCAGTTCAGTTTTTGGGTGTGGAAAATGGGACAACAAAATTATTTTTGTAGATTTTAGTTAGGCACAGTCAGTCTTACGTGCAGTTGTCTTTTTCGCACAATATCGTGGAGGCATCTGCGGGAGAGCGACAGAAAGATTATATTCAAAAACCAATTATTTTTTTGCATCACAACAGGCCAGGAGGCCCAATTAATCGTAGTTATGTAGAAAGCGGCCAGTCCACAATTTTGGAAAATTAGATATTTATGTTATCGGGTGCAGTAAGGTCAATTCTATGTTCTGACAAAAACAACCACACCACTTTCATACAAAAAACGGTAACAATCACCTTTTGAAAATAGTATCGATCACAAAAACGGCATTTCTCAATTTGCAGAAAACACCCACAATACTAGAAAAATCTTACGGTTCTTTAAAAATCATTTAAACTGGTCAAATACATAATTAGATTCTTGTTTGTGATACATAAAAAAAAAACAATATATTCATTGTTTATCATTTGTCAAAGTCAAATGTGATAATTCACTCTTTTCACAAAAGCGCTATTATCTCAGATTCACTTTTCTATGGCTGACTGCTTTCTGCATAAGTACGTTAAATAACAGTGGTGAATTACATCACAGAGCACCCAGGCTTGCGAAAAATCACATTTATTTTTTGTGTTCTCACCGGGACTCGAACCCGGAACCTTCCGTGTGTGAGTCAAGCGTCTTGACCACTACACCACGGAGCCTATTCAATCGGACCTATTAATCTAAATTCTCTGGCACCATATCATCTTAAGTTTTTGTATGAATGGAAAGGAATTTAAAATTTATAATTTTCTTACCCTGGGCATGCTATTTCTACTGCCTCCCCTGATTTCACAAGTATAAGCTTTCTTCCAGGCTTGGGAATAGTAAGAGGAATTTCTTTCAGTCTTCCAAACGAACCTATATTATTTTGTGTAAGGATAAGTACATTGCCTACGTGATTTTCAATTTCTGCGTCACTCTCACGTTTTCCCTGAAAGCGTAAACCTGTGAATAAACATTATGAAAACAATGCAATTTTAATTTATGAATCAAAATCAAACGCACCTCGCATAATGCTGTCATAATTTCGCTTGTACGATTTTTTACTTTGTGCAATTTTTTAACTCTCTTTGGTAGGAATTTTGACGTGCACGGTAAACCGTTTTGAAACCCTGCAATTTTTTAAATTGCAATTAGAACATATTTGAAAATTATGCGCCCGAACATCGCACAATATGCAAGACCAGCCAACAGAGAGCGCTGCCAAATCCAAGAACACAAGCGAGATTGTTTTCTTTTTCATGCCAACAGCCTCCAAACTAATATGTGACATTTAATTTTTAATGCTCTTGTGAAAACAGCTATAGGGAAATATCACATACTACAAATACCGATAAAAACTTGTGAAATGGATTTAGAAAAATTAAAATCAATTTTTGATTCGCAATTATAAAAAAATATGTCTTCACAAAATCGCAACATCTTTGGCCTTGACAATTGTAATGTTGAGATTCGTGACAATGTTCTATTTAAATTTTAATGGTCACAAACAAAGCTCACAATTCAACCGAATCTTGATGTATTAGGGGCTTGGCCAATGCAATGAATTTAAAAAGATTTTTTGTGCGGAGTACAAAATTTTTTTTTTGCCTTTAAGTATTTCATAGACCCTTATTAATTTAACATGGTAAAAATTAAGTGATATTTCCTCATTGTCCACATAAATTTGTATGAATGAACAAAAATATCCTTTAATTAGCGCCACTATCACTCATTGTTTGACAATTCAAAAGTGTTCGGGATATTCTTTTGTATAGGTTTTTAGCGGTGTTTACTGAATGTTTTTACAAATCTAAATATGGAGAGCTCGACACAAGTTTTTTAAATGCCGCTATTTTTATTTAAACTATTCATACTCACTTTTGTTTAGTTTGTACTAAAAACCGAGGTTCAAATATTTTCTAAAAACAGCAAATTTAACACTAGCATTTTATTTAATGTATAAATATACATCCAATATTTATAACATTTTCAATTTCTATACAGTGCACTTGAAGTATATCTATTATTTTATTTCATTAAAAGACATAAAAACAATAGTAAAAAAAAAAAACAGTGGAACTCAGCTTAAACACTCCTGATATGTGACATTTGAGGTTTTTAAAACAAGGTCCTCAATTTCTATAATTTACTACATTTTTGCGGTAGTCGATATATCTGCACCTTAAAGCTGAAAGGCTGGAAGTCACACAATTGAATTATGAATGTCATTTTGTTCATATATTCAGATTATATTAATGCTAAAAACATTGGAGTCCTCCGGTACACCACTACTGAAATAGCTTGTTCTAAAACACCAGTAGTGCAGTAATAATACTATGCTTTCAACAAAATTCAACGGTTTGCTGGTATCAGAGCAGTGGATACCGAATAAATTCCACAGTTTTTATAACAAGCCATCTCTGATGCAGCGAGGGATTTTGCGCAAGATTAAGTCTTATTGTCATAATCAACCATACTTAACCATCATGTCATTTATTTTGTTGTTAATTTCATTATTTTACATTGATTTTTTTCACATACTGTTTACTTTCAATTACTGTTTTATTGTTATTCATATCATGTCATTAAATTTATATTTACCTGTTATTTTCGTAAATAATTAATGTTTTAATTAATGGCACAATTTAATGTTTTTGCCCAAAGAAAGTTTTATAAATACATTGTTTTTCATTCAATATTCTACATTACTTTTTATACTACAGTCCGAGAAGGAATTAGGGTGCGGGCTGGGCCGTTAGAACAAAAAACATTGAAGTCCCATAGCTATTCGATAGTCCATACTTTAAATGTCTTTTCTTAAATATTCTTATCAAAAGCCTATAAATAAAAAAAAAACAGCAATAAATTGTGTTTTTACTTCGAGAGATACAGTTTTACAACTTCAAACCACTCTCCTGAACAATTTTTAAAATGTGGCATCCAGCATTTCAGCTTTAAGGTGCAGATATTACATGGTTATGCCAATTGGTTTTTATCTACAAAATATTTAGCGGCTGTTCTCAGTCTTAACTTAAACTCTTCAGTCGTAACACATTTTAGACACACATAGCTATTAAAATGCATTTTTTTGCACCAGAACAGGACGCACAAGGTTTGAGAAAAATCACTTTTAATTATTATGTTTGCACCGGGAATTGAATCCGGAACCCTCCGTGCGTGAGGCAAGCGTTACATCAATCCAAGTTATCCCTGGAAAATTAATGAAACTAGAACGATAGCTTTTATTTTACTATGTACTTTTTAATTGTAAGTGGTAAAGTGACATTTTCTCTGTAAAGCGCCTGGTTACTTTCCCCTGGATAATTTCAACGTAGCATACTCCTATCCTGTACTTGATTCCAACAGTTGCACAGGAGCTGCAGAGGGACCACGGTGACCAGTTTGTGTAAATATTCAACTTTAAACTCGCCACTGTAACATTAGGGCCCGCATTCTTTCCCCTGGCTGCGGTTTTCGGCCTCACCTGGAAAACTGACATGTTTAGACGGATGACTAAATTGTGAATTTCATATCTTACAATCAAACTTTTAAACATGATTTTAGTTCATCTGAGAAGATTGAACTATTTATTTTAATAGCATTACTTTCCTAATAATATTGATTGTTTCTTTGATACATGTGTGATGAAACTCTAAGCAGGTCATAAGGAAAATGTTCTTTATCTTTGTTATAGTATTTTAATGTTTTTTTAACTAATAAAAAAAAACAAAAAAATAAAATACTGGTAACAATTATACTATTAATTTAATTAACATCTGCTCTAGATGAAAGATGAAGACGCTCAAAATGCTCAGGTGAAATCGTTGCCCATCATCATAATTCCATGTCCGCTCTCTAGTTGGAGCATATTTTATTAATTCTTTTTTAATTATTAAAAAAAGTAAATACATAAAACATACTAATTTTCCCATATTAATTTGTGAATATTATTATTTATTTATTTATTAATGCCCATAGTTCTTTTACATATACAGAGTATAAACTCAAGCGTAAAAAAATAAAATATGAAAAATAAAACAAATAAAAATAATTGGTTCTTAAAATTTGTTAATGTTGTAACAAATATATATTTTTTTTGTCATCTGTCATATTGAGGGTGACGTAGCACCATTTCATGGAAATCACCCCAAGGGTGACATTATCATTTATAAAAATACTAAAAGGCTCTAATATTTTGCAAAAAAAAAACCGTTCACAGTCATTTATAATTTGTGCACTTTTTTTGCGCAATTTGGTAGATCAACCATTTTTTATTTCTATAGTATAAATTTGCATAAATAATATAATAAACGTGAATATTTTTAATTAGTTGAACATAAAATAAAAGATGTTTGGTAGTATGATTAATTAAAAAAAAAAATCTTTAATTACATTATTATGAATGAATGCTCACCGGTTCTAGAGGCACTTCATCATCGTCCACCACTTCTATAATAATCGGGTCATCGCTTGTAGAGCCCAGTGTGCACTTAAAAATACCCTCCATGTTATTTTTTACATGATAAATATGCAAGTAACCATTGTCATACAGTATCATGTCTCTTGTATACTTGAATGATTGCCAGTTCACGTGTGTTGAATTCTGTAATTACACTTTATATGTCTTTGATGGGCGGACATAAGAGTATAGCTGCATTTTTGTTCATTTTGTGATTTATATGCGAAAATGTTCCTTGTACGAGTACATGCCTGCATCAATGGTATTAACAGTACACTTCTAGGACTACTCAAAACATCAATAAACGTTGGTCTCAGTAATATAAGTAGACTTATTTCTATGATTCATTGTGTGGTACAAATAGTATTACAGTAAAACCTCGTTTTTACGTTCCTCGATTTTACGTTTTCCCGCTTTTTACACTGAAATGTTCAGTACCCACTTTTTTTCACACATTCTCATACAAATATTCCCCCCAATTAACGTTTTTCACATTTTTCAAAACCCTGGTTTCATGCTTAAAAAAATTCGGAATTCATTTGATGTGTCGAAAAATCCAAAATTATGTCGCAATAACTATGCCGCGGCTTGCGCTACCGTGTGTGTCACGCTAATGAAGAATAAAAACAGGTAAACAACTAATAAAAGATAAATTATTGTCTTAACCTAAATTCAAAGCAGTTGCAGGTAATTGACCTTTTTATTCAAGTGTCTTCCTTTAGGGTTAGTCTTAGTTTTCATTTGAAAAAAAACGTCATATACAACTTGTACAAATCACGATACACAGTTGACAAACGTTTAGAAACAATAAAGTTTTAATATCATTAAATTGCGATGTTTAAAACATAACAATAGAAATATTTAAAGCTATAAAAAGGTGGTTTAAAAAGCCGCGAACTATATGACAGTTGTTTTTAGTGATGCCATAGAAAAAAAGTGATACCATGTAAATAAAATTTCTCAACATTCAGGGAAAAAAATATTTTATTTTATTTTATGCAAATTCAAAATTCTATTTTCGTTTTTTTTATTTACACATAAAATAATTTTAACATGCTGTTTTTAAATCAAATAAAAAAACATGTTACATAACATTGTTTGAAAAAATATAAAAATATTTTTAGTGAAATCATTGAAAATAGGTTAAAAAAATATTGACAATTTTCACTTATAACCATTTTTATAATTTTTTACCATAGTGTAACAAATCAATTTTGTTTTTATGTAATTCCTATTTTTCCCATACTTTTTTCATTTCCTCACTTAAGTGTTTTCCTCAGTTTTACACCTTTTTTTCTTGCTCCCTTGAAAAACGTAAAAAGGGGGGCTTACTGTAGTTAGTTTATTTATTTATTTATAGTTGGATAATTTATATAGCGCCATTTTCGTGAAAATCACCTCAAGGGCGCAATAATATAAGTAGTAGACTCATTTCTGTCCCATCTTTAATGGTTCAAGTAGTATATCTAGAATATTTCTGTTATTTGTACAAATTACTTGAATGTTGTTACACTTATGAAATGATCTGTAAATAATAACCCATTTTGCAAAATATGAGTTCTGTAGCTAAATAGTTGGGTTCATAATAACGTTTTTTTGCTCTCCTGAAAAGTTGCACTTGCAGTTCTACTCTTATGTCCGCCCATCAAAGAAATATTATATGTGCAAAGAGTACCTATCAATAAATAAAATAATATTTGATCTACTTCCACTGAGAAGATTTTCCTTAAAAAAAATATGTACCATATTTCTTCGATTTTAAGACCGGACCCTTATTTTTGAGACCAGAAAAAAATATTATTTACAAGAACAACTTTACTATAAACAAAGTCTTACAATTACAATAAAAGTGTTTAAAAGTAGGCATATTATATTTTATGTACAATCACTATCAGATTCTGAAATTTCTTCAGATTCAGTGATATCACTTTTTGACAAGTAATTGTCTGCATCTTACTGCAAAATGTCATCAAAGTCATCATTCGCATCATTTAAGTCAAATTTACACCCTGCGGCTCTGTTGCAATCAACCACTCTTTTCAATGAAGCCTGCAACTAATGGTGCATAGGGCACTGCATTGGTACACCAATCGCTGCGTATCTTGATCATTTTTGTTATATGAAGGTAAGATGATCAGTCTTAAGCTTCAGGTACAAGTCCAGGGGCTATGAAATATTCAAGTGTGAAAACACCCTTTCAAATAAATATTTCATATCAACTATGTCGGGAATCGAACCCGAGACCTCTTGCGTGGCAGGCTAACGCGCTGACCATTACACCACGAGGCCGACAAAAACAACGATGAAAATAGGTTGACTACTGTCGAAATGCTATCCCTCCTGCAAATGTGTAGTAAAACGATGTATGATAGGTGCACAAATGTCGAGATAAATAGTCATCATAAATTTGTATTAAATTTTTAATAAATAATTAAAAGAATTGGGTAGAAGAACGTGTATCTGGGATGTACGTTTACTAGGGATGGAAGGACTGAGACGTCGAAAGGTGGGTTAGTGCAGGGAACAGGAAGAACGATGTACTTAAATCAAACTTGTCAAATAATTATTGTTTGTCACAAGAGGCAATATTAGCAGTACACAGTGGAATCCCGGTGCCGATCCTTACGTATGGGAGTGAAGTATGGAATAGGAAAAATGAGGATGAAAGTAGGGTGAATGTGTGGTAAAATTATGTACGACAGGGGCACAAAGGCATTTTTGACCAAATCAAGAAAGGATTGTTGTGTCGGTTTGGACATGTAGAGCGAACGGACAGCGAAAGAACGCATAAAAGGATTAAAACAGACACTAGTCTAGAAAGGTAGTTGAGGAATTTAAAATGTGTATTTTCTTCTAATATGATAATGTAAAAATAAATGAATACCTTAGAGTATTTCCATCTCAACGCTCCCACTTCCTGTGGTGATATACACAAGTGACAAGTTAGAAGTACAGATTCCCCTCTGAACACCATCATGGACTTGGCGTAGGCATTCTTCGTTTTGTATCTCTCCCGGTGATACTTTTCAAGGCACTCGTAATGTTCTTCCCATTTCGCCTTTAATTTAATTTTCTTTTCATCATTTTCCCCTTGAAAAAACATGCCCAAAAATGCTTTTGTATTTTTTCTTATTCAGTCATAGTTCGCTATAGTGTAAATGTTACCGCGTGTTTTGCTGACATTGGTGTGAGAAAGAGATATCTCTGTGTAACTCGTTACCATAGCTACGAAACTGGCTGTCAGTGTTATAACTACTTTTGCTTTTGTGAGGAAGTTCTGTGGTAGCGGAAATTGGATATAAAAAATGTTTTCGTGCACGCTGTAAAAATTAGAGCATTTAATTGTGCAGTGAAGTTTCTCAAAAATCAATGAAAAAATGAACTACAGTAAAACCCCCGATTTAAGTTTTTCAAGGGAGCAACAAAAAAAGTGTTTAAACCGAGAAAAAAGCTAAAGTGAGGAAATGAAAAACTGCAAAAAAAATTCAAAAAACGTCATAATTGGTGATTATTTATATTTACTTATGATTTCATTAAAAATATTTTGTATTTTTTCAATCAATACCACAATGTTTTTTTTTTATTGAATTAAAAAAAATGTTCAAATAATTTAATGTAGGTACTTAACCTTAAAAACACAAAAATAAAAATTTGAATTTGCATAAAATGCATACAATTATTTTTTTCCCTAAATGTTGGGAAATTTATATGGTATCACTTTTTTTAGTATTGAACCACAGAACTTCGGTCTCATCGGTCGGCTAACGTAAAGGATAAATACCGCCGGGCATTGGGATCGGATTATGTTTATGATAGCTATGTAAGTAGTCTTCTGGGGAACTGGTAACAAGACAGACATAACAAGAATACAAAGACAACAAAATAAAATTCTTAAACAACCTACCCTACCTGACCTCTATGACTGAACTGTACAAAAAACACACCAGTTTGACATAAACTACTTGACTAAAATTGAGACCTTAAAAATTATGCACAAAATAACACTGGGAAACATACAAGACGACGACATAATATTATCCAAAAATGCTGACATACACAAATATAACAACAACAACACTATCATATTGAGAAAAGCAAAGACAAACACAGGACAGTCAAAAATACTACATAATGGACTTAAACACTACAACGACTTACCTTACTACTTGAAAACTTTTACTGGAGACAAATTTAAAATCAACCTGAAAAAGCACATGATGACTGAACTAACTAGACTAGACGAGACATAAAATGACTAGACAATATTAAATTTCTAATGTAACCCTAACGGATGTTTTAAAATTGTAAATATTTTATTTTTTTTTAAAGTTTCTAAGTACCTAATTGGATTTTTTGCTGACAATATTGAAAAATGAACACACGTGGTTTTGAAAAAATCCAAGCTTTGTGAACTTAGTAAGTGCCGGTCAGCACATTGTTACAATTTACAGCTGCTTTTGTGGTTTATGAATGACATGCTTGTTTCGGGGATTTTTACGGGTTTTTTTTAGATTTTTTAATATTCTAGGCTTATTTCAATACACAATAAACATTACAAGTGGGTGATATCAAATGAGTTCTAGACCAGATCAGTTAAAACCTAACCCCTGTAAAAAAAATCTGTATGAATTATATGTACACATATGTATCTACTTGTTTACTTAGTGACAATGTGCAATAGCGATTGTATAAAAAAACCTTTCTCTGGTATAACAAGTAACGCTTATAACGAGCAAATTCAAGTGTTTCCATCTTCCTCGTAATAACCAAATTCGATTGTATATCTTATTTGTGTTATGATTCTGGCAACATTACGCGGTGACTTCACGCATGCGCGCGGCGAAAGTGAGGCAAAGTGGGGGGTTTTTTGGACACAGTCCGATGTATTCAAATATGATTTTACGCTCCTTCTGGACTATTCCTTATTCTATGTTAATTATAGGTCATGGAAGAAACACATTTATAACCTGGAAATGAAAGGTCCTCTTCATCGGTTATGTTATGGCCCCACGAGTATTTTGTAACAATATCATGGTTATTTTTATCTTCATTTATCCAAATATCATGTGACACTGTTTTACTTTCGCTGATATCAACATTTACTGAATATAACAAAATTAATATTGATGACAGGTAATTCATTTTTCTTCAATATAACAAGCAAATGTTTTCAATATGTTCTATTTTCAAAAGGCTATTAAACATTTTTTGTCTTTGAAAAAGTACTTACCCACACGGAAATAAGCAAGCTTTTTATATTAATTTTCTCTACGCATTATGGTTTAAAGTCTACTTTACCAAGTTTACTTTGCAATGGGTTACTGAATTTGCGATAAAGCGTTATCTAGATATATCTTTCGGCTTTATTCGCCAGTGCTAAGTGACGCTGGATTTACGTGGGAGGAGGCGAGAGTGCTGGCTAGCGAAAAGGTCTCCTGGAGGTGTTAGGTGATGTCCACATCATAGAATTCAGAATAGTCCAGAAGGAGCGTATAGTCATATTTGAATACATCGGACTGTGTCCAAAAATCCCCCCACTTTCGCCGCGCGCATGCGTGAAGTCGCTGCGTAATCTTGCCAGATCGGGAAAAATATAATCATAACACACATGTAAGATAATTATATACTTTTTTTAAAGATCTCTAAAATTTTATTGTACTCGCGGGAAAATTGATTGACACAACAGAGTAGATAAGGAAAGGGTAATTTAATAAGAGTAATTGAATTAATTAACTTTGAACCTAAAAATGTAACAAATTTTAGTTTACATAAAGCCGATATTTTTATGTCATGTTAAAAAATATATGATGGGCAAAATAGCGTTAAAAATTTGACTACCCTGGCAACACTAACAAAATGTCCATTTTGTTTTCTTTGACGATCTGACAGATGGAAAAATAATTAACTTTTTAAGTAATGCATTTGCTACTTACACATGAAATGTGATCCCATCCTGTATATTTAAGATCCCAGAAGTATTTCTACACTTTAAAACGACACAACACGACATAGTTGAATACAAATCTGGAGTTGCGTACTGAGCGACGTCTACTAAGAAACTAATGAGTCAAAACGTAAAACAACTCCTTTAAGAGTATTTTAGTTGCCTTCTGTTTGATGTGCGTATGCGGTTTCTGGACTACTCTTAATTCTATGGTCCACATATTCCACATGGATGTGGAAAAAGAAAAAAATCTACAAAAGTTAACTTTCATAACAGCAAAAGCATAACAGCTTAAAGCTGCTAACTTAAACTTGTATATATATATATATATAATGATAGTAATTTATGATATCGGTCATTGGAAAATACCCTTTTTAAAATTATCTATTTTATCTTGTTTTTTTTTTGTTATAGGAACCATCGCTGGGCCCCCAGCCCACTCCTGAAATGGAAGCCTTAGCCAGGGATATGGAGCAGTTGGCACGAGAGAGACTAGCCCTTGAAGCTGAAGTCTCCGCTAAGGAATTAAGTATCAGAGCCAAGACCAACGAAGCCAACAGCCTTCAGGTTTGTTTACCTGAATAAGTGAAGATAAATCCGCCCTGTTGTGTAGTGGTTGGTGCATTTGCTTACCATTCTTTAGGTCATGAGGTTCGATACCTGGCGGGTGGATGTGAAATATTGATTTTAAAGGTTGTTTAAACTGCAATGTTTTACTAAATATTATTCAATATTTGTATATAACCACTTACCGACTTTTCTGTCTACCGGTTTTTAGAAGTACCCGTCTCTTCGTCAGAATACCAATTAAACCAATATGCAAAACCCACCATACACCTTCACCATAGTTGTTGTACAAACATATAAAACCAGCATGACATGCATTTTAATAAGCACATGCACTGATTAGGACAAACATGCACGAATTAGATTGTGAAAATATTTTATGTTATTATTATTATTAATAATAATACACTAGCAGCTATTAAGCTGATGTGTGTTTTCAAAAAAGAGAATACAATTCTATAAAAAAAGGTTTCATCTAAAGTATTTCAATAAATTATTTTTTTAAAGTATTACTGAAGGCATAATTTTAAGTAGAAATAAAGGAAAATGTCACAAAAATGTATGTGATTTAAAATGCTTTTCATCATCATCATCATCATCAGCCGTCTCTTGTCCAATGTTGAACATAGGCCTCCCCCTTTAGTCTCCATATTTCCCTATCCTGAGCCGACCGCATCCAACCACTTCCTGCAACTCATCTTATGTCATCAGACCACCTTGTCTGAGGCCTGCCGACACTTCTTCTACCCGTTCTGGGTCGCCATTCCAGGACTTTTTTGGTCCATCTAGAGTCTGTGATTCTGGCTAAATGACCAGCCCAGCTCCATTTCTGGTTGGCAGCCCTATGGACCACATCGGCGATCTTTGTTCTCGCTCTAATCCATGTATTGGTTTTTCTGTCTCTCAACGAAATACCCAGCATTCTCCTTTCCATGGCGCTCTGTGTCACTGATAATTTGTGTAAAATTTTCGCTCGGCATTTTTCGACAAATCGAGATTCAAATATTTTTCAATGTAAAACCGGGGTGATAAAAAACGTTAATGAGGAAGTTCAGTGGTTTTTTTTCAAATTTTTTATTTGTTAATAGACTGTTAAACTAAGTCAAAAATTTTTTATTTTTATTTTTACATATCGTATTATCGGCGCTACGATTTTTTAAAGTTTTGTATTTCTGAAATAACTCCGCGTGTGACGTCAGAGGTTCATTTCCGCTTATTCTCATTCAGTTCTTCCTATTGGTCCAGAAGCGACAAGCAGACCGGAAATCTTCCATAGCTCTCAGATCATAGGTTGATTCACATGAACCAGTGACGTCATTTAAAGTAGTGGGTTTTTATCAAAATATTTTTTATTATTTTTTCTGTACATTTTCAAGAAACTTTGCCGTACAATTTAGTGCTCTAATTTTTACCCCGCGTTAGAAAACATTTTTTGTATCCAATTTCCCGTAGGGCTGAAGTTCCTCATTGGGGAGAATATTTGAATGAGATTGTAAGGTAAAAAATGGGACCTGAACATTTCGGCGTAAACAGCAGGAAAACGAGGTTTTACTGTATGTATATTCTAGAAGTAAATTTTTTTTTTGTTTTTTTTATTAATAAATTTTTCATAAATGGTATATGTTTTTTAAAAAATCTATTCATATCTACTTTTATACATCTAGTAAAGGTTAAAACCGTAACTCTCCAAAAAAGAGACTAACTCTTGTGCTTGGAGAGTGACTTACACTGTTATAGTTGTTTATTTATTATATTATATTCGTTTTTATAATTTTGAGTATACGAGCACATGAAAAAAAAAAAAAAAACATAGGATATATAAATATAAACAGAAAATAATAATACATTCATACTAATTAAAATTTAATTAAGTTTTTACTCTTGTTCAAAAAATTTCTTTAGATTTACTTTGAATTTATTAATAGATTTATTAGTTTTGATAGTTTTTAGTTCGTTGGGGAGATTATTGTAATTTTTGACACCTTTAAAGACAAAGCTATTTTGACCATGACTTGTGTGGAATTTAGGGATTTTAAAATTGTTTTGGTATCTGAGTGACTTATTAATCTCAAATTCTTTTATTTTTTCTTCTTTACAAATTTGTATAATGGAATTTATTAACTTTAAATAATTTATATAGACTTTCCGTAGTGAATGTTGAGGGTTTCTTTAAAATTTATTTAATAATTAATCTTTGTACTTTTTTAATAGGGTTTAATATATTGGCATACGCACCACCCCATCCAACAATACCATATTGTACAATAAATAAATAAAATAAAATGATAAAAATAGAGTTTCCAGACAATTCATTAAATGAACTTAACTCGAATTGATTTGTTAACACAATACTGCGGATTCTATTCTATCAACACCACGTGTATGTTAATGAGGTAATTAAAAAGCAATAACATAAATTTTTCTTTTCACTGTTGTTTATGTAATACGTCTGGCCTCGAGAACATCTAGTTGTGGTTTTGGCAGCAGATTTGGATAACAATGTTACTGAATGTCAATTTTGCCATTTTGCAGAGTGAATTAGACACCCTAGCAGCGACTTTGAAACAGCTAGAGAACCAAAGAGGAGAGGCCCAGAAAAGACTAAATGATCTACAAACGCAGGTCAGTACATATTTACCCTTTTCAAATATTTCATTGAAATATATATCCACGTAGATAGTGTCAACATAATTTTTTTACAACAATTTGTTTAATGTATTTATCTATGTTTAAAAGCAAGGACAAATGCGAATTATTATTGAGAGAATTTATCAGAAAAATATTTTAATAATTTTGATACAACAATATTTTGAGTTTGTCCAAATTTTTGTAGACAAGGACTGGATTCAACTCCCTGGGAAGCTGTTTTTTATTTTATTATTATTATTATTTTTTTTTAATAAATTATCAAGTCCCACTGAACTGCATAAAATGCAGTTCGTTAGCAAGTGCTTCTAGTCAAGTTCTAATATATATACATAATCTTATCTCTTAAATTCTATAAACATATAAAAACTCTATTACTATGGAAAAAAAGAAAAATATGTACATTGAAAATAAAAAATTGTCCAAATAAAAAAGAGGTACACAAAAAAATCTTGATATAAAAAACCATGTTCTAAAAGCCAGATTCTCAGCAGACGTCTTTCTCTTGAGCCAGATAAGTTTTTTTGATTTTTAATATTTAATAGGAGCATATTATACATTTTTGGTATATTGTACTCAAGTGTTCTTTTCCCGCATTTATTATTGAATTTAGGGAGAGCTAGTCCATCTACACTAGTGAACCGAGTATTATATACATGCTCCAATTTATTTCTATATTCAGATAGAGACGCATGCTGAGAAACCAGCTTGGACCATAATAAAGCTCTAACGGATAAAATATTTATAGGTTTATACAATAAGGATATTGGAATATTTCAATCAATAATTTGATCATCGAATTTTGTAAGTTCTCTACAAGGTTTATGTTTATATTAACATATTACAACAGAGATGAAGAACATTTAAGAGAAGGTAATATAGAAGTCCGGCATCCACAGGGCTTATGGCTTATTATATTAAAATTTGGACAAACTCAAAATATTGTTGATAAATCCACCAGGTCCATGAAGAAGTATAGAAATTAAAAAATAAGATTTTCAGGCATTGCCTAGCATGTTGGTGAAATAATTCAATTAGATGAATCTCACCCGCATAAATAAAAGTTTCAGCTCTTTAACTTCACAAACATCAACAGATAAAAGAATTGAAGGAATATAGTTGTTCGAATATGGTCAGAATGGTGAATGTTACACAGTGTGTAAAGTGGCCACTTAAACCAGCCATTGACAGGTCATAAGCCCTGTAGATGCCTAGACTTCTATATTACCTTCTCTTAAATGTTATTCATCTCTGTTGTACTGTGTTCATTTTGATACATTCGCAACATGGGGAGAAATTAAATCAATATGATGATTAAAAAAAAAGTTATTAAAACAAATATGTTACTCGAGGAAGCCTAGATACCCCCTTCGATCTGGAAGGATTGAACAGATGGAGGATAGTCTGTCACCTACGTTCAGCTCTTTTAAGATGGAAATTTTGCGTTCGCCATCTTTTATGTCGGTAAAACATTGAATAACTTTGACATTTATCAACCGATTGATTTGAGTTTTGACATGTTTTTGAAACTTCAATTCAATACAATTTTAACCATGAATCGCGTCACACGGAAACAACGTGCCGAAATAATGACGCTGTAAAAATGGACTGGCTGGATTTCCTCCCTAAAGTTATTCAGATCCAAATTTGTTGCAACAGAGAGGGAAAACATTTTTTAGAAGAGAATTTTTTTATTTATTTAACTTTTTGTACATAATGATTATTTGTATATAGAATATGGAAGTCTAGGCATTTACAAGGCTTATGACCTGTAATTGGCATGTTTAAGTGGCCACTTTACACACTGTAACATTCACCATTCTGCCTATGTTTACACATCGACATTTCTTCAACTCTTCCATCTGTTGACTGTTGTTTTGTAGTAAAAGAGCTGAAACCAATTAGTAAGAGTGTTTTTATTTGCTATTTGAAGCACTGTTTTTGTATTAGACTTGCGTTTTCTTCTTGCCCAGGTGGAGAAGTTGCGCAGCCAGGCCTCGGCGCAGGAGAGTGTGGTGAGCAGCGCAGAGGCAGAGGCAGCCACGCGGCGTGAGGCCGCCCAGGGCCTGAGGAAGCAGGAGGAGCAGCTCACGCAGGACCTTGCGCAACACACCCACCGCCTTGAAGCCCTCAACGCCCAGCTGCAGAAGTCCGTGCTGGCCATCAGCCAGGTAGGGCGATACGTCGCTCCTTGTTAACAATGTTGTGTCTAATTTTCGTCACTCGAGGGAAAACTTTGCTAAGACTCTCATTTCTTGGTGGAAATTCTAGTTTATTTTATGAGCTTCAAATCCTGTTTTACAATACTGATTAAAAAAGTATACTAAAATAAAGAATAGTGGTAGATATGTTTAAAAATCAATTTAGAGCATGCCTGGTCTAACTTTTGTTCATACAAACGTATTCTTTTATTTTCTCCCTAGATTATAGCACTAGAATGATGATTTTTTATTCACTATAAATATTCACCATTAGCGTGTGGCATGGCACGAAATGGAATGGACAACTATAGTCCTTAAAATTTAGCTTGATTAAAATGACAGCTGCCAAACTAATGTCAATAGTGATGGGAAATAATCACTGATCATGTACCGATCAAATAGATGAAACTTTGTTTCCGAAAATTGATATAAAAACGCAAAAACAAGCCTGTTATAGTGTGTTTAAGACAATTATTCACCAAAAAATAAGACATTTATACTTTTTTCATGAACAACATCAAATGAATTATTTTTTATTCGATCAATTTGTCCCATTTCTAACGTTTTTGCAAAATTATGTAACCTTGTAAGAACGTCGCTAATAATTTAGTTTATTTTAGTTTTAAAGCTGATTGTATTCACCAAAAAAATATGATATTTATACTTTTTTCATGAACAACATTAAATATTTTTTTTTATTCAATCAATTTACATTGATCAATTTGTCCCATCTCTAACGTTTTTGCAAAATGATGTAACCTTGTAAGAATGTCATTAATAATTAGGTTTATTTTAGTTTTAAAGCTGATTTTATATATTTATGTTGATTTATGTGTCAAGCATTGTATTAAAAAAATAAATTGACATGCCAGATATGAATGATTTTTCGTGTGTCAATATAAATAACTTCATAGACGTTACTACAAAGTTATGTCGCCACTTTTGCTGACAACTGTCATTCTAATCAAGTTATATTTTAAGGACTATAGGCTTGGCAATATATTCGAGTCTGAAACCACCCTGCTGGAAAGGAAGTTGTTCGTGGAATTGACTCCGTAAATTGGTGATAGCATTTAATTGATCCACCTCGTGCAGGGGGCAGTCATTTACTAGTATCTTATAAGTTTTTGTCATGTCTCTGTTCCCCTTGCTCCATAATAATATGAAATAATGTTCGATTAAAGGTGAATGCGAAGATGACCCATTTGGAGGAGCAGGAGCGGCGGGGGGAGGAGGCGTTGCGGGCCCTGGACAGCGCTCTAGCCGGGGGCCCCGCTCCCGCACACCAACACCTGCAGCTGCAGCCCCCGCCCTCGCAGGGGGAGCTTCAGCGCATGCTACAAGGCGGGGAGGTAAACACCACATCGCTGTTAAGGTGCCGACAGACACACTCGGCATTTGTTGCAGCTTGACGATCATCAAACGTCCTCGTTGCTACCATTTACATTCTTTTGACTATCATCTTTGTTGCCGACACACCAGATAAGCTCGACATTTTACAATCATCTTATGTCGGTGGCAAATATGGAGTGTGAATTTGATTGCAACAGAGAGGGAAAACATTTTTGACAAGGGAATAACAAATCTAAATTTATTTCAACATAGAGGGAAAACATTTTTGAGAAGGGAATATGGAAGTCTAGGCATTTACAGGGCTTATGACCTGTCATTGGCTGGTTTAAGAGGCCACTTTACACACTGTGTAACATTCACCATTCTGCCCATGTTTGAACATCCACATTTCCTCAACTCTTCCATCTGTTGACTTTTGTGAAGTAAAAGAGCTGAAACCTTTATCTCGAGTCAAACATGGGCAGAATGGTTAATGTTACACAGTGTGTAAAGTGGCCACTTAAACCAGCTAACGACAGGTCATAAGCCCTGCAAATGCCCAGACTTCCATATTCTCTTCTCAAAAATGTTTTCCCTCTGTTGAAATAAATTTAAATATGAATAACTCCCTAGGGAGGAAATGCAGCCAGTCTGCAAGCATTTGGACATAATCAAACATTGTTGAATAACAAATCTTTCAATCTTAATTTCAACTCCCTAGGGAGTAAATTTCATCCTTGTCTACAAGCATTTGGACATACTCAAAGTAATATTAAGTGTGTTTGTAGGCGCCTTAATCTGCATTTCAAATGTATGTACAAATCGGGTTGTGGTCCTGTGGCTAGTGTCTCGGACTCACGGACCAATGGCCCGCGGTTCGAATCCCACTCTACCCCAACTTGATTCCCATTTTCTAATAGTGAGTTATTTACAACTTGTTGAAAATGGCCCTCAAAATTAAATATTTGGGTAAATCATAAGAACGCAAATATTTATTTTTATTAAAAATATATATATATATATTTCACTGTGAAATTTCATCCCTGGGCCGTGATCACAAATTTGCTGAATTTTTTTCTCTAGGATTCACCAGTTGGAGATTCATTCGGAAGTATGAACGGAACAGGGAGCAGCGGATTCAAGGATGACCCCTTTAAAGATGACCCATTCAATAGCAAGCAGCCTTCCTCCAATGATCCATTCTTTCCTTCAAATAAAGCCAATGTAAGTTACTTTTATATGATAAGAAATCTTTAGTTTATAGAGAAACCTGTTCAGGTTCATATTCAATTTTATTCACATTTTTATGCCTGTTCTTTAGTGAGTTTCAATTATTATTTATTATGATTAATAAGTCCCTAAAACTTTCAGTGACTTTACTAATATGCTCGCAGTTAAAGCACGATTGCTCGCTTGTTCGTCCTCTTTTAGAATATGCCTCCGTGATCTGGTCTCCCTTCTATGCGGGCCGGATAAATCATATCGAATCGGCGCAACTCCGTATGCTAAGAAAAGTAGCATGGATGATTGGCCTCAAGAGGGGAGACTACGCTTACGGAGAAATGGAGTCAATGTTAAAAAGCTCAAGTCTACAAAAATGTAGAAATAATATTGGCTCAGTATTTATGTTTAATTTACTAAATGGCTTTAGTTGATGTACCATCGTTACTGGAACAAGTGGCATCCCGTGGCAGTTGAGGTAGTAATTATTCAAATTTTTGTCCTAGCTTTAAATTTCTTTAGGTGTATTTTATTTCAATTGTGCCTGTATATATTATAAAGAAATGTATTTACCATTGTTAAATGGACTTAGTACGTCCGTTAATAAATAAATCAGATGGCATATTTTCTTGTTCTTAAACAAACTTCAGAATTTAATTACGTCGGTTTCGAGATAGTAAAATCCTCGCAAACAGCTTCCTACATTTGCGTAGTTATCACCGTGATTCTTGAATATGTGTATTCTTTTCAGGACGGTTTTACGTCAGACCCATTCGCTAGTAATTTTGGAAGCTCCACTCCGGATCCGTTTGGTGGAGATGCATTTAGCGCTAATCAGGACAATAAAAAAGCAGAAGACGTAAGTTTGCCATTTTACTACAATTTTAATAGAATCGTCAGTAGATGAAAAGAGTACAGAGGGATTATCAAAATATCAAGTGTAATCGCATACGGGGGTAGGCTTCAGAGACTTGACCTGATCACACTGGAACGCTGAAGAACAAGAGACGATCTTGTTGAAGTTTAAATTTGTCGCACAGAGAGGGAAAACATTTTTGAGAAGGGAATATGGAAGTATAAGCATTTACAGGTCTTATGGCCTGTCATTGGCTGGTTTAACTGGCCACCGAGCAACATAATTAATTTTTTGCAGAAGATAGAAAAGAATATTGATTTACAAAGAAAATTTATTTTCCGATGGATTTATTTCAAACAAAAATCCTTTTTTTACAAGTAATTCTACGACTATAGAAATTTGTTCTCCGTGTGGTATTTGTTGGAACACAATCCTGACCGCAGACCGGGTTTCCACGAACAAGTATCGCAAAACCACACAGTTTCTATTCTCCTTCTTTTTTATCGTTCACTACACAGTCCTTGGACCCACTTTTCTCTCTTGGCTAAGTGTTATTTCGTCATCAAAAAAAATATGAAATAGTTGTAAAAATTTGGTTTATTCTGTTGCGTATTTTTAAATAGAAATCCGTTTTATCAAGTATTTTTTTCATTATGTAAAAAAATAAGAATTTTATCACATTTTTTACGTGACAATTTTCTCAAGCGGGTGATTCCCACTATAGGAGTTTTAGCTTATTTTATTTCGGGCGGACGCGTCCCGCCAAAGGAGTTGAAGACAATGCAATATTTGTGTGTATAAAAATAATGTGTCCATTTATTGCTCCCTCCATTTAGCTCTCTAGAATAAAATGTTTATTATCATTATGATTCCAGAATAAGGATCCATTTGGCTGTGACCCGTTTGCCATCCTGCATGCTCCCACTCGGGATGGGCCTTCTCCCACCCCGTGCCTGCCCCCCAAGAAGCACAAGCAGCCCCCCCCGCGCCCCGCGCCGCCGCGCCCCGCGCAGCCCACCTCCTCTCACCAGGGCTTCCCCGCGGACTTCGGGGGCTTCAACAACAAGGTAAAACACCTCGATAACCCAAAACTCGACACATTTTACTGTCTCATATTCTGTGATTTCCCCAGCTGGAATAACAAGGTTCCAACTAACAATTTGAGTTCCATTTGCAATAATATTTATTTCTTTGTCTTAATTGATCTAACACCATCTACTGGATGTTAAAGAGAAGTGTTGAATGTTTCAACTGTCTGGTTATTTAATCCTACAGTAAAACCTCGTTTTTACGTTACTCAATTTTACATTTTCCCGCTTTTTATGCCGAAATTTTTCATTCTCATTCAAATATCCCCCCAATAAACGTTTTTTACGTTTTTATTAAATAATAAGTATCAATGTCAGATGAAATCTTGTTATTCCAAGAGGTCTAATTATTATTTATAAATTTATTATATATATACACATATAAATATATACACTTATTTCCAGGGAATCTATATAACACTAGAGCTTTTTAACATGTTTATTTTAAATATCAAAAACACTTTCCACTTTGTGATACATCTTATTTGTTTATAAATTGGTGTTAACCACTTTAATTTTCAGTTCTATGTCGACTGGTTTCGAGGTTACTACAACTTCATCAGAACTTATACCAACTTAAAATCACCGACATTACTATTTTTACTATAAAATATTTTAACAAAGGAATGAAAGAAAGAAAAAAAGAGATGATATAGTATGAATTATAATAAGAATTTTTGTAGAAGAGGACACAAAGTTAAATTTTATTCATTATTTATTAAGGGAAGTTTTCGGTTAACAGCTTTGCTTATTTATAATCCTTTTCCGCCCGTTTCTTGATTCAAATTGTGGTTTTTGGATATCAGATGACTCAAAAAATTATACACTGTAAAACCTCGGTTTTACATTCTCAAATTTACGTTTTTCCGCTTTTTACACTGAAATGTTCAGATCTCATTTTTCTTCATACATTATCGTGTAAATATTCTTCCCAATTAACGTTTTTTTATATTTTTCATCACCCCAGTTTTATGTTTAAATTTTTTTTAAATTTGTTTGATGTGTCAAAAAAGCCAAAATTATGTCAAACCAAAAGCGTCCTCACTGCCATAGGTGTTTCGTGCCCGAGTTCACAAAATAATTTGAGCTGATCTGCGAGCCGGTTCAAAACCCCAGCTCAAGAGTACTTGAGCTGCGAGCTAACCTGTAGCTCAAAAAATAATCTTGAGTTACCCATTTGAAATCATTAAAATTCCAGCAATTTTAAGCAATACCATAGACAAAAACGTAATACCGAAAATAGTGGCGTGAGTGATTCTAAGTTAGTAAGTCTTAATGATGAGGTACCAGTAACCTCAAAACTGGTTGACATATGACCAAAAATTAATGTGGTTTATACAAATTTATAAACAAATGACTGTAAAATGTCATACTACAAAGTGAAATTTTTTTTTTTTGCAATATTTAACTACCAAATATATCTTCATTACTATATTTTTTTCATTTATGATTATTGAAAATGTATTATTTAATGGTACAGTTCGGTTGGTTACAATTTCTTATTTTCTTTATTTTTATTTATTGTGTCCGAAGCAAAAGCTATTCAAAATCTTTCAATATAACAGCATATTTTTTAAACCAAAAAGTTGAAAAATTTAGATGTAATTTTAATGCGCAATTTTTATGATTTTCTTATTGTAAATATGTATGTAATATATTTTGAATGGTTTATGTTTACTTAGACTTAAGACTTTCAATTTACAGTCGCTAAGATTTATATTTTTTTTACTCTAATTAGTAGTTGGTAGTTTTATGTAAACATATGGTTCAAAAATTATAAACAAGATTCTCAAAATATTTTTTGGAAGATTTTTTCAACTTGCAACTACAATTGTCATTTTAAAATGAAATCTAAGCGATGATAAGTTGAATAATATGGAGGGTCACATACTTGAAAATGGATGATTTACAATTCGTGTACTTATTATTAAAAGTGCTTTAAGTGTATGTTAAAAGTACCACTCAATTTATGTTTCCTAAACCCAAATAGTTTTTAAATACCTGCATATTTTTCTCAATAATATAAGTAAAAAATCCATTGTATGACCCTCCATGTTAGTCTTTTCCATAGAACTTAGGTAGTGTCATGGTAACTCTTAAGTTACATGAAATGATATTAAATTTATTAAAATTATCTAGTTTATGCTTAGTAAATAATATAACTCAACAAAGTCGTAGTTTTATGGACATTTTATCTATGGTCGTTTGCATGAGACCTATTACATTATATAGTTGAAGTTTGTGTTAATGTTTATGGTTCTACTACTTCTGAAATAATGTTTTCTATGCTCGCTCAACTAATGTTGAAATATTCCATTTTGTATTTATTACAATACGTATGGTATTTGTTCATCAATGTTTGTAATCACACCCTCCATTGCATGTACAAGGGTTGATTTATTTGCTCCACCATTGATCTATTTCGAAGTGGATGATAAAAAGATTTTGTACCTTATTCAACGTGTCGTGTCGTGTATAGAAGCGATTATGCGCAGCTTACCATTATATTTGACTATCCATAATAATGTTTTATGGTGACTTTATTTACAGAAAAACAAACAAATAATGACTTCTTATAAATCATTGCCACCATTTGTATGTTTCTTCAAATACGAATAAAAATATTAATAAAGCGCGCCCAGCGCCACCAATAAGCCAAGGAACTAACCGATTACTCCAGCTTATTTCTTCATACAAATAAGTGTACTATATTTTGAACATATTAAACCCAGTAGCGGGATTTTTCTCCTAGAGTAAAATGCAGATTACACAAATTCTTTGAAGATTTTCATTTTGGAAAGCAATACTTTTTACATATGACTCGCAACACATGTGGCGCTCGACGCGGCTGTTTTTGGCATTACTCATTTCTAGAACAAATCAGTCAGTTGACATTTCAATCGTAATGAAAATACCTAATACTGACTGAATTATAAACTTTTATACAATTTATTTGAATTAATGGATAATATAGCTACACAATATAATTTATCACGAAGTTAAATCCTTTGAGTTGATTTCAAAGATGAGAGTTGTTGTGTCACACAGAACCACAGAAAAAAATTGTAATTTATAGTACGAGTATATCTACATTATATTATGTACCTACTATATAGGTACAAATAAATGTTTTTTTTTATAGCTTACCTGTAAAAAAAATCACCGTTCGCCACTGTCCCCTTGTACTTGTACTTGTATGCTTGTCTTCCAGCGATACTCCGACGTCTCTGGCTTCCTGGTAGAACATTTATCCGACCCCTGCTAACCACTCATGCTCCAGCGCACGAGGCGTTAGTGCCAATAACTGCTATTCACGAAGATGGGTTCGGATAGGTTGAACACCCTCCACATTCACCTGGTGATGTGCTGTGAAGATGAGTCGGTTGGCAGGGGTTGGATAAATGTTCTGCCAGGAAGCTACAGAAATGTTGGAGCATCGCTGGATGAAATGCGTACAAGTCCAGGGAGGCTACGTCGAAAGATAAGGTACAAAAGTTTTTCTGATTCACTCCCAAATAGGTCAGGGTGGAGTATATTATCAATCAACCCCCGTAGATGCTGCTGTGCTAAAATTTTCTAAATCCTAAATGGATATGTCACAATTTATTTATCCATTATGATTATATCAATAAGTTCAATTGTAAATGAGTAAAATAATTGTGTAAAAGCAAGAGCTGAAGAAAACTTATTTTTTAGTGGTTTGATTATATAAGCCCATTACAGGCGAGGCGAGCCAACTGACAAAATGTTAAAAAAAAATGTATTCAACATTTTAACTCTATGGCATAGAATTAAGAATAGTTCAGAAACCGCATACGCGCATCAAACAGAAGGCGAGTAAACTACTCTTAAAGGAGTAGTTTTACGTTTTGACCATTAGTTTCTTAGGAGATGTCGCTCAGTACGCAACTCCCGATTTGAATTCAACTATGCCGTGTTGTGTCATTTTAATGTTTAGAAATATTGCTGGGATCAAAAAGAAACAGGATGGAATCATATTTCGTGTGTAAGTTGTAAATGCATGCATAAGTAGCAAATGCATTACTTAAAAATTTAATTATTTTTCCATCTGTCAGATTATCAAAGAAAACAAAATTATCATTTTGTTAGTGTTGCCAAGATAGTCGAATTTTTTACCATACTTTGCTCATCATGCAACATTTTAACATGACATAAAAATATCAGCTTTATGTAAAATAAAATTTGTTACATTTTTAAAGTTCATTAATTGGATTACTCTTATTAAATGACCCTTTCCTTATTTACTCTGTTGTGTCAATCGATGTTTCCGCGTGTACAATAAAATTTTAGAGAATTTTAAAACAAAATAAAAAAATCTTACATTTGTGTTATGATTATATTTTTCACGATCTGGCAACATTACGCGGCGACTTCACGCATGCGCGCGGTGAAAGTGAGGGGTTTTTGGACACAGTCTGATGTATTCAAACATGATTCTACGCTCCTTCTGGACTATTCTTAAATCTATGCTCTATGGGCTTTTCGGCTACTTTTTCTACTTTTTGATATTTTCAATTGACATGGATGTTTTCTACATAAAGAACAAGGAAAAAAATGTTTTTATACTATACGTATATGATTATACTGACTGTGGAAATGTAATATTTTTTTATTTATTAATTACATTATACATACATTTGTTAAGGACAGAGACACAGTTCATAGCGACACAATCAGGAACGACCCATGTCTGTGAACTTGCTCCGACTCGCTAGAAAATCTGTGTTGAGTCGGAGCACTTGTATATTACCATAATATAAGCAATGGGTTTACCACTTCACCTTTCAAATATCAGTTGGTTCACTTCACCAGCAATGGGCTCATATCGCGGGGTGATTAGCACAACTGGGTTACTTCAAAATCTGCATTTGTGAGTTACCCTTTTAAAACACATTTTTGTATCCTCCTTTATGAATGCTACAAATATACAAGAATGCATTTGAAACATCATAATATGATTTTAATAAATCACGATTTGTGTTTTCGGTGAGTAACTCAAAAATGCCAATTTCGAAGTTACCGAGTTGTGGTATTGTCTGCCATGTACAATATTTATTTAATTCAGTCTGAATTTTAAAAAATTACTAATTTAGTTGTTACTTTTGAAAATTCAAATGATAAAAACAAATGATTATAGTCCTTAAAATATAGCTTGATTAAAATGTCAGCTGCCAAACTAATGTCACTAGTGATGGGAAATTACTGATCACTGATCATGTACCGATCAAATAGATTTTATCAGTTTTTTTTTTTATGCAAACATAAAACTCTGTTTTAAAAAAATTATATACAAACCCAAAAACAAGCCTATTATTGTGTGTTTAAGACAAAAAAAAACATAAAATACTTTTTGTCATGAACAACAACAAATGAATTATTTTTTTATTCGATCGATTTTTTGTCCTATCTCTAACATTTTTGCAAAATGATGTACCTTGTAAGAATATTTTAATTTATTTTAACAGAGAGGGAAAATATTATTGAGAAGGGAATATGGACGTCTAGGCATTTACAGGGCTTATGACCTGTCATTGGCTGGTTTAAGTGGCCACTTTACACACTGTGTAACATTCACCATTCTGCCCATGTTAAAACATCCACATTTCCTCAACTCTTCCATCTGTTGACTTTTCTTAAGTAAAGGAGCTGAAACCTTTATTTTAGCTAGCCACCTAAACTTGCCAATGACAGGTCATAAGCCCTGTAAATGCCTAGATGTCCATATTCCCTTCTCAATAATGTTTTCCCTCTCTGTTGAAATAAATTAATATATAAATAACTCCCTAGGGAGGAAACCCAGCCAGTCTGCAAGCATTTGGACATACTCAAACATTGTTGACCTTGTAAGAATGTCATTGATAATTAGGTTTATTTTCGTTTTTTTTAAGTTTTAAAGCTGATTTTATATAATTATGTTGATTTAAATGTCAAGCATTGTATTAAAAAAATAAATCAACATGCCAGATACAAATGATTTTTCGTGTGTCAGTATAAATCACTCCTCAGACGTTACTACAAAGTTAGTCACTTTTGCTGACAACTGTCATTCTAATCAAGCTATATTTTGAGGACTATAATTGAAAATACTAGCCATTATTATTATGATTAATTTATTAGATGTTAAATATGTTTATAATATTATTTATTTTGTTTTCCTCAGGATCTATCGACAGATCTTTTTCAAGGGTTCGAAATAATTTTCCACGGGAGTTTTGTGAACTTGGAAATATTTAATTTACATTTTTTTTTATCAATTAATTTAATCACACTTTGATTGGGTATTTTAGCTGACAACTAAAAAAAAAAAAAAATTTGTTATTTGATCTTTATTTTAATTCATATGAATATTGTAACTTCTGTTGATTATCTAATTAATGGGCATTGTTCAGATAACTTCATGATTTAAAAATGTTTTTTTTTATACAATGCTCCATGTTTAAAGGTAAAATATATTTCATTCAGCGGTTGTCTCTGGTTTATGTCCATGCTAGCGATGCAAGTAAATCTAGGTACGCTGAATTATCCTTATAATATTGGTTGAGATAACACGTAACACAGTTGTGCCCGCACGCCGTGCTCTATGCACCAAAAATACTCAATACTCACCGCCTACACTTTTCTCTACGTATTCACCCATAAAACACATTCTGCAATGTGCTATGACGGTGGCCAGGTGTGTTCATTTAGGCAAGATGCACCTTGCAAGATAATTCTCCGTACATGTATATTTCGCGTTCCACAAGTCCGTGTAAAGACATCTCTCTGTGTTCATGCACATTTCATGTCTGTGAGTCCGTACAAAAACTTTTTCTATATGATCGCGCACATGTCATGTTAACATTTTTACATTCAAAATAATATGCACACTAATTGCTTTTTAGGAAAATAAAATTAACTCAAAATTCAATGGTCCATAATATCGCCGCCATTCTGGCTAATGTCACTAATCCAAAAAACACCATTTTGAGAAATCGCAATGGCAAGTTTGGAGAAATAGGAAGAATCAGATTTTTGTGTTTTCATAGTTTTATGTGTACAACACAATTCCTTCCTGTCTTTTTTATAAATTCCATTGATAACTTTTTCTTTCAGTTACATTTTCATATATCTGGAAGGGTTTTAACGTGGCAAAGTGACTAAAATTTGGTTTAGTGACTTTTGTTTGTTTATAATCTGGACAATTTAACCCTTAGTGACAGGATGGAAATGTTACAAGCATAGAATTAAGAATAGTCCAGAAACCGCATACGCACATCAAACAGAAGGCGACTAAACTACTCATAAATCAGTAGGTTTACGTTTTGACCCAGTTTCTTTGTAGACGTCGCTCAGTACGCAACTCCTGATTTGAATTCAACTATGCCGTGTTGTGTCCTTTTAAAGTGTAGAAATACTGCTAGGATCTTAAAGAAACAGGATGCAATCACATTTCATGTGTAATTAGCAAATGTATTTATATATAACAAATGCATTACTTAAAAATTGAATTATTTTTCCATCTGTCAGATTGTCGATTGTCAATCAATTGATTGTCAAGTCGATTGTCAATCAATATTTCCGCGTGCACAATAAAATTTTAGAGAAATTAACAGCTTGCTTTTTTTTTTTACCTTACATTTGTGTTATAATTATATTTTTTCCTATCGTGCAACATTACGCGGCAGCATCACAAATGCGCGCAGCGAAAGTGAGGCATAGTAGGGGAATTATTGGACACAGTCCGATGTATTGAAATATCATTCTACGCTCCTTTTGGACTATTCTTAATTCTATGGTTACAAGTGATTATTAAATTTTGTGGTTAAAAATATGTTTTATTATACAAATATCTAAACACAAACAAAATGTCGTTTTTAAAAAGAAAACTGTCATACTTAAATGATCAAAATCTCCCCCAGCTGTCAATAAATTCTACCTGCCTTTAGTGGCTTATGCTTGTTGAGATTTTATTGAAAGTCACGCCACTGTTTTTCATTAACAATAAATAATTTCAATTTATGCAACATTTTTCTAAGTAACCTTGGCCACTTGTCTCTAAAGAACATAAGTTTACACTTTGAAAGGCTATTTAACTAAAAACTGTTTTTTTTAGGGTTATTGACTTGCCTGAACGTCGACAATATATTTATTTCCTTCAACTTGTTTTTTTTAAAATAAGGAAAATTACAAATTATAAAATCAAAATTAATCTCTTATAAAGTTAACTATTGGAATATCATAAGATATTGAGGAATCTTCATTAGCATCTGTGACCAATACCTCCCAAACCCAATTCAAGTCGGTATGTCTTCAGGGCGTTGGTTGAAATGTTGAAGGAGGAATACCAGTTTTGTGGCCTTTTCATTCCCCGGCCTATTTCTAAGTTTGGACTGAACCAAACCCAAGAATAAAAAGTATCTCTCGAGAGCTGCCGTTGGCTGCATATTATTGCCCTGCTCCGGGGAATCCCAACAGGGAAATATCACATACTACGAATACCGATAAAAAAATATTAAATGGATTTAGAAAAATGAATTGTACATTCGAAATCAATATGGATATTGTGGAGAAATTCATACATGACTTTAAAAAAAAAATTATTAAAAAATGTTTCTACAAAAATGCGACATGTTTGGCCTTGATAATTGTGACGATGTTCTATTTAAATTTAAAACGGTCACTAACAAAGTTCGAAATTTACACAAATTGTGACGTATTAGGGGTGTTGCCAATCCAATGCAATGTTTTCGCCGTAATTCAAAATTATAAATTTAAAATGATTTTTTATGTTACTAATAAGTAGCTTACTTGACAGTATTTCATAGACTTTTATTAATTTTAAAAATAAACTGATATTTCCCTATTGTCCACAACACGCAAAAAATGAGACTGCTTCCCGGGGTATTTTGGTAAAATTAAACAAGGAAAATTGCGAGAATGTCTCTTAAAAACAATTACCTAAATTCATTAATTTTAAAACAAAAATTATAAATTGTCGGGTTTCCGACACAAGTTGGTAACTACAGGTTTTTGTAAAATGAGATTTCTTCACAACTGGCATCAAGTAATCTCTGTTTAAAAAGTAAATAAAAATATGTCAAATTTTATAAATACAAAAAATAATATTTTATAATATTCAACTTGTGGTTTTATTTGAATTGTTGATTTGGGATAAGCTTTTAACTTTAAAAGTGGAATGTCTCGCAATCGGTAAAATTTTATTTACCAACTTGTTACAGAAACTCGACAAAATATCATTCAGTGATAAATATCGCGATATATATTCTTCGAACCCTGGTTTAAATAATAAGGTCTTCAACAATGTTTTGAGTATATCCAAATGTTTGCAGACAGGCTGGATTTTCTCGCTAGGGAGTTATTTAAATCTAAATTTGTTGCAACAGAGGAGAAAACAGTAGATTTAAATAACTCGCTAGCGAGGAAATCCGGCCTGTCTGCAAACATTTGGACATACTCGAAACATTGTCAAAGAAGAAGGTAAAAGAAGAAGTACGAAAACTGGATTTCAGGCGTTGCCTAGTAGGTGAATTGGTTCAGCCGGACGAATCTCACCCGCATGATAAAGGTTTCAGCTCCTTTACTTCACAAAAGTCAACAGATGGAAGAGTTGAGGAAATGTTTAAACATAGGCAGAATGGTGAATGTTACAGTGTGTAATGTGGCTACTTAAACTAGCCAATTACATGTCATAAGCCCTGTAAATGCCTAGACTTCCATATTCCCTTCTCAAATGTTTTCCCTTCTCTGTTGCAACAAATTTTGAATTAAATCTTCATTAATTTATGGGAATATGCATTAAGTTCAAATGATTTAGTTGTAAAAAATGGGATTTGTGACTTCAAACAATATTTATGACAAAAAAGTAATATAAATGTGTATTTAAGTAATCGATGTTTGCATGTTAATTATTTTTTTATTTAAAGTCCATTTTAATTTATTTTCAGGTAGAATTATTGTCTGTTTTTAGACCCCCTCCCCTTTATGATTTTGTTACTTTATTTTTTGGTGTTTAGGTGTTTGGCTGACCACTGTGCATACCACTACGCATAGCAAGTACTGTATCCTTGTTTCTAGTTTTGTGTTATTGCTTTGCTCTGTAAAATTATCTTTTCTACTTTCTTTTTAATACATTTTTATCTTTTGGCTGTTGTATTATTCCAAACAGGTATCCCTCGAACATAGTTTTAGAATGTTGCCCGCAAACGCAAAATATATAATAATTTATTTTGCGTTCATCTTCATTAACATAAAGTTACATAAAGAAAAATAATATCAATGCTTTTTTTTACGAGTTTCTCACTGAGTGAAAATCACACAAAAACATTAATTTTCAAATCAGTATAATTTGTATATGTAAGATTTTTGTTTGTGTTGTTAATGGAGGCTCCTACCCCCGGTTGGAGATGAACAGAAAAAACGATATTGACATTCATTGTGTATTTATTACGTGTTGAATAAAACACACAACCTAGAAAGTAACGGCGACGATGAATGGACTGAGCTGATGTTTCCACGTCCTGTGGTCCATTTATGGGTCGTATTATTTTGTTATTCACGTCTGTATGGCGCACATCCTGTGGTTTTGTCCCTTTCCCCCTCTATGATTACCGAATGGAGCATCTCGCTACTATCCATGACCCTGTTTATAGGTCATGTCGGATATACAGATCTGGTGGGTTCGAAAAATTACTTCAAGGCTTTTTAAAAGGTTTGTAATGATTTCGGCGAATCGATCATGTCCAATCAATGTAATCCCAGTCAGCGAAGAATTCGCTTCCCTCTTTTCCTCAATCCAATGAAGTGCATATTACATACTTCTGGATCACCTTCTTTCGGCACAAATATGCTAAGGCTACTAGATTACAGAGAGCTCCTTTGGGCAATTTTTCTCATTCGGTAACGATAAATTTTTCCGTGTATGTGGGCACCGCCGAGGAGACTTATGTCCTCAAATGCGGTGTGCGGTATGTGGTGGGCAAGACTTGTATGGCGGGGATGAAGTTAATGTACTTCAGAACGTCACCCGACTTTATTATGGAGTGTCCTGTTAGTCTTGCACAAAATAATGTATTGCGTTAAATAGAAAATGCTTAGTTCCTTTTTCGGTCGACGCTCTAGATTTCTGGTAAAATCATTTGGCAGTTGTGTGTCATCGATCTATGGATGTTGCACCCACAGAGTCCCCCTGTTGGTACGTTTTACCCACGATATAAATAATTCCAATGATGTAATAACTTATATTTACATATAATATAGACTTCAGACCAGTCTGAAGATGCCCATTAGAGGGTGAAAGCGCTAATTGGTCAAATAAATAAGTGGAAGTGTACCAAGTATTTTTAAATTAATAACTTATATGTAAATATAAGTTATTACATAATTACAATGGAATTCCATAAAGAATTGTCAATAAATAATTTAAATAAAAGAAATCATTTCTATGAACAATTTCTACTTTGGTAGGGTGTGTTTTTGGGCTATGGATCGATAATTGAGTTTATTTCTACCCAGATATATCTTGAAGGTTAAATCTAGTATGAACTCGTCTTTAAAGATTTGGAGATGCCCAAAGTATTGTAGTTTGGTATATTTCTAACCAAACTTATGGTTTTCAATTAAATTGTCAAATGATTATTATTATTCGTGACAGTATTAGGAATGGAACATATTTTTTTAATTTCTAAAGGCTTATGCATTTACAAAATTGAAAAAAATATATATACAAAACTGTGTGCATGAATATTTTTTCTTATAGTTATTATAGAATATTTAGTCTTGTTAGAGGGATCCCTGGTTGAATAATTTAGAATAAAACTTTGAATTTAAAAAACAAATTGTCTTAATAAATTAAATTTTTGAACTATTTAGAGACAGTTGAATGATGCAATATTGTAACTAGAAACATCCGGACCATTACTAACACTATGCCTTGTGTTTTGTGTCTTTTCCAGCTTTAAGGGGAGGGGTAGGGGGAGTGGCGAGGAGCAGCCAGGCAACACGTTAAACACAGCGCAAAGTAAACTCACCCTCAAATTATACCCTTGTGTGTTCAGCTTCCCAGCAAAAGTCAAGCGGCCTCCAGCCCCAAACCCAAAACCAGGATGGACTTTACGGAAGATCCCTTTAGGGACTATCGGTACGAAGATCCCTTCAACCTGCAGGATCCCTTTTGCGACGCCCCGGATTCCGACACCAAAAAGAGCAATCAGGACGCAGACGCAGCATTCCTGAATCCGCCATCAAAATTAAGCAATAAAAATTCGAGTTTTTCCGCTTTCGAAACGGATGATTTTTTCGCCACGTCGAAAACATTCGAGAAAAATAACAACGACGCGTTTAACGGTCGGCAATCAGTTCCGTTGCCGTCGAACGATCCGTTCAGTAAGAGCGGTCGGGTGTCGGCTCCCATAGTCAACCAGTCCTGGGCGGCCTGGGGGGGCAACCGCACCGACAGCAACGACAACTGGGCGACGACGGACGGATGGGCTGACGCCCCGAAGAATGCGACCCAGCCGCCGACGTGGACGACAGGGAAGACCAAGTCCACCTCCAAAGAGAAGAAGAAAGAGAAGTCTCCGAAGCCGGCCGGGAAGTCCTTCACTCTCGGGAATCTCGGACGGAGTAAGAATAAGAACAAAAGTCCCCAGGCCGCTCCGTCAGCGCCGAGTTTGTTCCCCTCGGAGGAGCAGCAGCTGGCGTGGGCGGCGGCCGAGGGCCGGAGGCTGGAAGAGGAGCGTCGCCGCCGTCGCCACGACGAAGACCAGGAACTCCAGATGGCCGTGGCACTAAGCATTAAGAATCAGTAGTCGCAAAAAATACATCACTAACATCGGATGTTTCCAGATACAGAATCAAAAAGTTCAGAATCAGAAACTCATTATAGTAAGGAATACATGCACTGGAACCTCCTTTTATGCGAGGATACGTTTCCAAAAAAAGTATACTAAAAAATAACAATCACTGACACGTTTCCATGTGTAAAAATCATTTTGGGATTTAAAAAAAAATTCAATTTATCGTATCTTAATTTTTCGTACATTGTTTAGTTAGAGAACTAACTGATGCCAATTTTTCAAAATGTGTTTTTTACAGAATACGATTTTCTGTAATTTCCTTCCTTTCTGCATAATCTTAAATGCCAAAAATGCAATACTTTTAAAGTTATTCAATAATATCCGTTTATGCTAAACGCCAAACACTAAAAATCATTCATCTTAACTGTCCTAAACCCCCAGGACACTCTTGAGAGGCAATTATACTTTGAATTGTTCACAGGATTTTCTCGCTTTTAACAATTTTACGATAACATGGTGTTTACAGTACTCTGTAAAGTACCCTTTGCGAACTTGAAAAATCGCTCTCCCGCACATTCAATGTTTCGGCGTTTAGTTCAGAATTAAATAGACGATAATATGACAGTACACATATAAATAAAATATTCTGTCCCCAAAACATATTTGTCTCCACAATAATGTTTTATAAATACTTACCAAAAGCGGTAGACTAGTTAGTCTCATCTGGAAACATCCGGTAAGGTTATGTGCATTCATTTGTATTATTTATGATCTAATTTATTATATTTTCATTTTACTTTTTACGCTTATTGTACGGTTAATGTTAATTTTTATTATAGTTATAATTACTGGGGAATATCACTAATTTATGTTTGAATTCAGTTGATACTTAAACTTAATATTATGTTCACTTTTCAAGTGCCATTTCTGTCATAAATATAATAATATATTTTCTCCAAATCACCTAGATATTTGTTGCATTAAAATATTTATTAAGTAATTTATTATTCTGACATTTGTCGTTTTTGGGATGTTTGTAAATACTTGTTATTTTATTAAACACTCTTTTGATCATTTTGATAATATTGAGTTTAAGCTTCAAACCACAGTCCGTGTAAAGGAAAATATTTCCAAATAAACCTTTCTGCATTTCATCATATTTGGAAATCAGATTTACATGTTTTTGAAAAGTTATAACAGATGTTATTTTATAATTGTATTTTCTATTATTTAATAATACTTCAACATTCCTATTGCTTTAAAAATAATTACGCCGCAATGTCTGCCGACATAGGGGTGTCCGATCTGATCCATTTCACTCCGAGTATGTTTGTGACTCACCGAGTCACTAATCTTAGAAAGTATAAATGAATTGAAATCTCCCTCGTGATACGACTGCGGTTGCTCTCGTGACATTATAAGGCCTAATGGAAATTATGCCCATTTCCTCAATTCCTTTTCTCAGTGTCGACTCGTTTCGGGGATCTTCGCAGGATGCCTGTCTCTCGGTGTTCTGTCCGTTCTACGGGGGACTTGTATTATTAATAATGAATGTTGGATAATAATATGATTCGCGAGACTCAGAAGCTCGGATGTCTCTAAGGTGTAAGAAGGCAAAGTGAGTGGATAATATAGCTAACGCACTTAAAATAATGAATCACAGGGACGTTAGTAGTAATATTGTTTTGAATGTATTTATAATGATAAGATTTGGTACTCTGTTCTGCCGGAAGTTAGCGGCGAGGGAGCCGGGAGGTTCTACGTTAGTCTAGAAGTAGCCGACTCCGTGCCGAGTATCGAGCGGCACCCGAGACTGCAGCACTCCACCCCGGTGGGACGGTGCGAGGTGGCTCACACCCGTAACTATGTGTCTAAGCTCTTACCAAAGATAAACGCTTGGATAATAATAGGAAGCTGAGTATGTATTAAGGAATAGTTAAACTTAGGTGTAGGGAGGAAGGCGATTGAAGCATTTAACCACATGTTTATTGCATGCGAATGTGTTGTGTAAATATTACTATTGGACCTGTAGCTATTGTGTACAATGCCTTTGTGTCTCCTCGAGTGTCTCAGCTTTTATTCTATCGCGCTAAACAACTGAATCATTAAGTTAAGCTTTAATAGGACACGTTACTCTGTATATAATATATCTAGTTCCCAGCAACAGCGCCTCCCTAGTAGTCGGAGGGTATAGGCTAAGTGTATAAACGTTTTTCCAGAGACACGGTTTCTTTTCTGCGTGACTGCACTCGATTGTATTTAAATAATTGTTATCTCTTTCCTAGGAACGTGTAATTAAGCGGAGATAAATTTACTGTTGTCATCCTTCATTGTTAATTGGCCAGTTTGAAGGGTAAATTCACGCGGAGAAGTACGGAATAATTATTCGCTATTTGGATGTACCACTTTAAATGTTGTTGTCACACCAATGCCGATGCCGATGCCGACACACTGACGTAAGTACAGTCCCACTCTCACTATACGCCCATTATCGTGCTTCAACTCGCTGGTAATGATATTGTTACAAATTAATTAAGGTATATCAATAATAGAGTTAAAATCAAAATATAACACGTAGATTTTTACATTTTGCATTATTTTTTCATCTCATCGGACATTTTAAATCAAAGTGACGCTACGTGGTGTCATTCATCGTCCACATTTCCATCGGTTATGTTTATAATGGTTGAATATATATAAGACATGTTCTTGGAAGACATATATCGCTGGTTCCGTAATAGGTAAGGGAATGTGATAAGATTGGATACAAAATAATAAAACGCGCGCCATTAAACAATTTGGCAGTGCCGAGTTTATTATCTTGCGTTGTAAACGTGCATTCTTATCGCGTTGTACTGCAATAGTAGCTTTCACACTCTGCTGTATTCAGTTTTATTTGATACTTTGTCATATCGTAAATGATTAGTATTTTGATATGATTATGTATTTGTATGACCTAAGAAGAAGTGAGCCTACATATCGTACCTTGTTCATTTTTCAATAGGATTCAAAATTAAATAAGGTCGCTCTACAATTTCTGTCTACGATATCTTAGCGATGGTTAAGTTACGTAAGAAACAAATAATTTTGCTAGCCGTATCATTTAGCCTGTATTGACTTTTTTAAATACCGCTCAATTAAAATAACATTTTGATGTACGCTCATCAGATTTTGTTACTAAGCATTTTGTACACTGAATTGCAACGATAGTACGATTTCCTCGGGTAATGGAGTGGACGTGCGTAGATATAGATAATGTGATAGGGCGCGGGAATTTAGTACCATTCCATCTTTACATAAATATTACAATAAACCGATGTCATTTTGAGATCTTTCTCGCTTAAATGTAGAATACCGTACTATGCTGTATACCCTTTATTTATGTTGTAGACTACCCACATATTTAGGTTATTTATTATACTTTAGGTAATTCCTAAAACTGTTTCTCTGTTAAATGGCATGGTTCGGACGTGCGTTCTTTCAAATTGCGCATGAAGGGTACAGGATTTCAAAAAGATTTTAGATAGCAACCTCTTGGACATTTAAATAAACTTATAAATATAAAAGAACCTGCTTAATGTAAATGGCTTATACTGAACATCATCTAAAATGGTTTTCATTCATATTGAATTATCGCTTTATTTGACATCCATCTTTCATACTGCCGTCAGTTGCCATTATTAGTTTAAAACACATCAAAATTGACATCCATCCTTTACGTCCTGTACCCTTCGCATATTATTGATGTCAATGGATATTTCATAGCATTTTAGCAACCCATGACCGAGAGATTCATAAAATATATACTGAACTATTACTCCTTGTAGTTAGAGAAATTATCTTTATGTATATTTCTATCGAATACCTTTTGAAAATCTTAAATTATATTATTGTGAAAGATTATTACTGCTATTGTGAAAGTTTATGTTTAATAATGTGAGAATGATGTTGTCTAATGTAAATATCATACGACTCAGAAATTTACTCAACTCAAAACAATTTAGATTAATATTACTTTATTGTTTAGTTTAATGTGTATTTTCCTTGTACAAAGGTATTATTTAATTTTATCCATTAAAACGAAACAAATAGATTCATAAGATTTTTTTTATGAAACAAACTCAAAATGAAGACCATACTGCTAGAATTTTTTTCACCCGTTTTGTTCCATCAAAAATCACGCAATTTAAGTAGCGTGTAAATAAATTATAATGTTTTTGTATCTTATTTTTACACAATGTGAATTGTTTATAGAGGCTAATAAATGTTCAAACATTATATAATACATAACACATTGCTTCAAGATAAGGGAACGTAAGTTAAACAGAGATTTTAACAATATCTTGCTTGTGGCATTTGTTACACATTATCAAATAGTAAATGTATACTTTTAAAAAAATGCAGAGCCAGACCTGGTATAAAGAAACAGACACTTGCTTACAAGGGAGGGGAGAATAATATGCTCGTATCAATTTACAAACGTGTATATTCCCGTCCCTTTTCAGTAAGTGACGGGGTGCTAGATCCTGTTAGATCCGGCGCTGCCTATGAGCACACACAGAAAGACCCATTTTAACCTGAAATAGAATTCATTTAAGCTTTCTGTTTTTTTTTTTTATATACAGTTTTAAAACAGTTTGCAACAAAAGGTCCCTCTTTGTTTTGCCTTTTCTCGTATTTCTGTAATTCTTCGTTGTATTCCCGCACCGATTAGCTTGCGTTATAATGTGTAAATAAACGTGAATTTTAGTTGGATATGTGAAGTCTCATATCATTAGATCGAAATGTACGTAGTTCGTACTGCATATTATTGAAGATGTCTGATATTCTACATTACTGTTGTTTTTGTCATCCTTTCTAGTTTAGGAATTGTGGCCATAAATATCCACGGATAAATTATTGAATTTTAAAGCTTCGCTTCGAAAACGCTCGGAACGTATAATCTTGTCACCGAGATGTATTGGAAATTGAACAAAGCGGTTTTTCTTGTTTTCAGCGTACCTAGTCTAATGAAGTACTCAGAAATGTTCATAGCCGAATGTAAGGAATATTATATGGATAGATTAACTGAAAGGGATGGGATCGCCTACTGTTATATCATTATGATTGTATCAATCAAATTATATTTACAATATGTAATCATTTGTATATTGTAAACTTTCAATGTTTGTATAGTCTAGAAATTTATTAGTCCACGTATTGTATTTTATTCTGTAGGTGGTTTTACACATTTTAATGTGTTGCTCTACTTTGAAGTTGAATATTTTTATTATATTTTTATTCTAGTATCGAAAATTAGTGTTCCGTTCTCAATTAATTTTGTATCGGTCCACTGTTAAAATTGTCATTTGTACTTGCTTGTTTTAGTCATCATTGTGTTTTGTTAAAGCGAGTGGAGATTCTCTTTTCGGATGGAATCTACAATTAAAGATAAATAATTTATTAATGACCAATTAAGCGCTGTTTCTTGTTAGTTCTGTCTAAATCTATCGCTACTGAATGCAGATTACTAAACTTCGCCACTTTGCTTGCGAAACTGGTGGGGATGTGTATACATAATTCTACTGTTGATATTTCTGTTAAACGAAGACACTAATCTTGTTTTTAGGTTACGTAAGTTGTATATTTATTGTTCCGCAATAATGTGTATTAAACCTCGGTATAAACAATATATATTGAACACTGACAATGTGAATGACAACCTTAAAACTTGTTGTAGACACATAAAATAATACTATAATGTACTGTACATGTATCATTAAAACTATTTCATTGTAATCTCCTGTTTTATTACCTACACCTAAAATGAATTATAACAATTAATCTTTTGCATGACAAATTTGACGGCATGGTCTTTTCGCATTTCGGCAACGTCAACTGGCCGCCGAAATCGTGCGATTTAAAGTTATTATTAGTTTTTCTTTCGGGGGGGGGCTACATTATATCACTGGTCTATGCGGATGACTCGCAGACGATTGATGCCTTAGAAGTTAACACGAACAATGCCATCAACGATATCGAGCCTGATTTATGCGATCGGGTCATCGAAAATTGGACCTCTCGGATATGCGCCGGTCCAGCAAAGCCGCGGCGGCCATTTGGCCAATTTCATATTCCATTCATAATGCAATCCAAATACTCGTGCAAATAAAATGAAAACATCGATAATTCCGTAACACAACCTGTTTTATTTAAATTTAAAGTTAGAGCACCCTTATTGGAAAACCTTTTATTATGGTATAAATTAATAAAAATAATCATTTCAGTCAGTTTTAGTTGTGGCAATCAAACTTCAATTTGTTTTATTCAACGCTTCTTTTGTAAGATTTTTACTCTTTGCTGGTACTTTATAACTACTCAAAACAACAAAAGGAGTTTCAATAAAAAGACACCAGAAAAATGCGACCATATACACCAGAGGCAAGCACAGAATTGGAAGCCAAATCTGAAAATTGAGTAAACAAAATGAGTAAATAACAAATTAAATTTCTTTGAATTGTTCCGGCTTTGTTAACTCCTAAAAGACTGCTAAAAAATCCCCCTGGAAACCGTGCTGTATCGTCTTGTTACATTAAGCAAAATACTACATATTTTGAAATAAACATACAGTTTAATAATCTATTTTCCCTGATTTGTAAAAGTAATCATATCGTTTAAGCCAGTTGTAGCAAATTACGACTTCGTGCTTTAAAAAATAAGGGACATATTTATATATATCGTCGTGATCGTAGAACAGATGTGTGAAAAATGCCACATTGACTTTCTTTTATATTTGATTTTTCAAAGGTTTTATAAAGGCTCCATATTCATGAATGAAAAAGTATATTTTAAAATTCCATGTTTGAAAAAAAAAAAATTTTAAACTTAACCCATGTATCAAAGTTCATTAATTTTTATTTTTTTATTAAAGAAGGTAAAAACATGAACAGAAAATATAAAAGGAAAAATAATGAAACCTACTAAACCGCGAAACCGGCTTGGATATACTTTTGTACTTGTCAAGTTATGACATAAAGTATTCAAAAAACATTTTAAGTGCGCTCATGTAAAGTTGAAGGAAATCACATGCATCAATGTTCTACGATCATGACGATGTAATGTCTTGTATTCCATGTAGATTTGTGTGTTAAAAAATTAATGTGATTTTAGATATTCAGACTTTTAAAAACAACAAACCAATAACATATTTCTTCTAGTTATTTAAAAGATTAGTTATTTTCGGCTGAATTTATTAAATAAAAATAAAATATATTCTGATTGTTAAGGGGTCAAAATTTTAGGGAAGCATCGGTTCCATCCAATATTTGGACGGACCGCGCATGCTATACACAGTTGTATCTACTCTTCAACTTGTTTTAGCCTAAAAAAATCGCATAGTATTGTTTCAGATTTTAATTTCTAAAATTATACTTGAAACATTATATTTGAAAAATCCCACTAATCCCCAATTAAAGATAATTGTTTAATGAAAAAACCGGACGACTTCTGAAAAGTTTTAGATAAATCCAGTATTTTAGATTTTTACTACGCATAGGTAACACATTTTTAAAAAATGTGTCTTGAGATATTCTATGAATACTCGAACATTTTGTAAGGTAGTAATTAAATAAAGACTAAGTAATTGCAATAATAATAATCTGCAACTTAGTAACACCGCACTATGCAGTTTTCCTATCAACCGTCCGGGTCTTAGTAATAAGTCTTATGCTTTAGTTTCACCTCCAGGGGGACAATAAATTTTTGCTGTGGAAAACTACTCTCCACCTAAGCATGCTTTACGGACGGAAGTCTTAATGTGTACAGACAGATAATTAATAAAAACCATAAAACTTACGAGTGTTGTACTGTCTAGTTTGAGAGGCAAGTCTAAATAGGAAATCACAGTATCTATTACCAGCAAGTGGACAAGGTATACGCTGTAATTCAATTTAGTTGGGACATCAAATATCTTGTTTTTAAAAAAAGTGAAAATTCCCACTGCAAAAAGTATTATTGACACCGTGTTAATTACAAACCTCTTAACTTATATTCATGATGTAGATTAAAAATATTATCATGAATTAAAATAAAATAATATTTAAAAATTTGGCTGGGCGATGCTGGGAGCTGAGACAGCCCCGATGGGCCCGGAGCCCTTCTGCGCAAATGAACTCAGGCGTGGGCCTAGAAGCGGAGCATAATGCTCTAGAAAAGGATCTGGTCAGCACCATGCTAAGGAACTACCAAGTACTCGCAAAAGTTTGCTTTTGACTTAACGCAACTTAGCCCAAACCGAGTGAGGGTTATCACTAGAATTCTTCAGAGCATTGCAGATTAAATGTACACCTTGCTAGAATGGACCTTTTTGAAACATCTTGATGTAGGTACTGCAGTGCGGATGGTGAAACAACTTTACGCATTCTATGTTAATGTGATGCTTTATATTACAAAAGAAGCCGCATCCTCGGGGGACCGTTGGTTAAACCTGAGGATGTTAGAGTTCTCGCACCCTACCTAAAAGTCTGATATTTTACAGATCTGGGCTTGGAGGGTGAGAACTAATTTAGGAAACCCGTCACAATAGATTTACGCAGGTCGCAGTGATGTCAGGAGCTTTAGTACTGACCGCCATTATCAGAATAAGAATATCAAAAATTAAAGGTGAAAAAACTGGGACGGCAAAAGAGTTCTTTATTTACGGTTCAAATAACTCTTAACAAAATTATACGACAAAAAAGTATTGACAGCAGTGAACAAATTTCAACATAAAATATGAAATAACTTGCGGTGTAAAATATGATTTAAGAAAATAAAAATGCAAAATTAAAAGAAAAAATAACAAAAAAGTGTACATTATTCAAAAATGAAAATTTAATATCTATAAAATCTAAATGTGTGTGATAAAAAAATAAGTCAAAAAGGAAATGCAAAACCGCCACTGTACAAGATCGCAGTTTTTGGGAAGGCCAACTAAACCAGCAGCAAAAAGACCATTTCTTTCAAGTGCAATGTGCAACGTGTGCGTGGTATAGCAGGTAGCGAAAAGACCATTCATTTTAAGTTGAATGTGCACATAGAACTTTAAAGAAATAGTCATTTGTAAAAATTAATTGCTTTGACGAAGAAATTTTTAATTTGTTTTTTATTTCCTGATAACTATCCGGATATTTAGCAATCAAGGAGTTTGGATAATGGAGTTCTAATTTATTAATCATATATGAATAAGGTAATAAAAATGAATTCAACTCACAATTCCAGTTGTTGAGGATCGCAACCATGAGGAAAGCGAATGCAGTACCCGGTATGGGCTTGCCCAGGGACGCAAATAGGGCTCCTATTATGGGATTTACAAAAGGAGACTTCAAGAAAATATAGAGCGCAAAAAGTGCAAAAGACACTAAGAGCATTGATGTTGCGTGCATCGCCAGTAACATCCTCTGGAAAAAATGTTTGAATTATTGGCGTTCTTATGGTCTGACCAAATAAACTTAAGTTTCGAGATAACAACTAGCTTTAAATAACCATTCTAGAAAATGGTAATCAAGTTGTGATAGAGCGGGATCGAACCTCTGGTCTGAATCCTGGAACACCACGGGACCATAAACAAACATAAATATTATTTATTTAATTTTTTGAATGCATTTTTTATAGAATTTAACAATACCCAGTTGTATAAGCACCTATGAGAGTTTTTTTTTTTAAATACATAAAATATTGAATGAAAAAAATAAATAAAAAGAGAAACCATTTTATTAAATTAATAATACATACATATTTTTTTTTCTGTTAGTTTAAGGACAGTTATGTGATTCTACATAATTTTTTTTATTATCGTTTTGGTTTTTGGGGTATTTTAAGGAATACGAGATGATTGTATTGATTGAAGGCTTATAAGCGTCACGCCTAGCTGGCAGTCAAAGAACGACTAAATACGCATTGGGCATGACTGAGCGTTTGGGCATGAGTTAGTGTCATCATTTTTGAGGGCTCACGGCATGTCTATGTGTATTAATATGTCAGTAAATATTAGTATGTAACCAAGTGACCGGTGAGTACCGACTTTTTATGACATAAAAAATCGGCAACACAGTATTAAATATAAATATAAAATATTCATTTTCTAACACTAGCTATTCATGCACTTATATATAAATATAATATTATTCGGTACAAACCTTGTGTGTTCCAATGGCAATAGCTAAATTGTTTTTCTTTATATAAAAGTGAACATATCCAGCAACTATTCCGATCATCATACTGCTGGCATTTCCTTTAAAAGTTAGGTAAAACTGTTCAAATGCAGGATCATTCGCAAATGTATTTCTCAATCCCCTAAAATACGACTTCTTATTTAAAATTTGACGCTGATGAAAACAAGTTATTATATTAGGTGGATCAAAAAGTTTGGGATAATCCCAAGAGATGGCGTTAGTACCTATGCACTAATGTGAACCAATCATAAAAAGCTTCGTCCTTCATTAATCGTCTGTCGAAATTTCAACCATTTTTGTTCACGCATTTACAAGTTTCAGCTGCGAAAAGCAACTAACCTCCGTGCATAGAATTGAGAAAAGCCCAGAAGGAGCGTTGAATCATATTTGAATACAACGGACTGTGTCCAAAAATCCCCTCACTTCGTGAAGTCGCCGCGTAATATTGCCAGATCGCGAAAAATATAATAACACAAAGACGATATATTTTTTAAAAGCTCTTTGTTAATTTCTCTAAAATTTTATTGTACACGCGGAAACATTGATTGACACGACAGAGTAGGTAAGTAAAGGGTCATTTAATATAGAAATTTGAACTTAAAAAATAAAACCAATTTTGTTTTACATAAAATTGATATTTTTATGTCATGTTAAATAATATTTGATGTTTTCAAGATAATGTCGGTCAAATGTCCACCACGGTGTTGTAAAATCCGAGAGGTCCAATTTCCATTAGTTCTTTATTAGATGAGCAAAGTAGCGTAAAAAATTTGACTACCCTAGCAACACTAACAAAATGTTCATTTTGTTTTCTGTGACAATCTGACCGACGGAAAAATAATTAAATTTTTAATTGATGCATTTGCTACTTACACACGAAATATGATCTCATCCTGTTTCTTTAAGATCCCAGCAGTATTTCTACACTTTAAAACGACACAACACGGCACGTCTACAAAGAAAATAATAGGTCAAATCATAAAACTACTCTTTTAAGAGTAGTTTAGTCGCCTTCTGTTTGATGCGCATATGTGGCTTCTGGACTATTCTGAATTCTATGCATGGATACATTTCTACAACAGTCAAAACAACGGGTTTCTCTGGATGAAAGCGCTCCAAAGCGTCCAAAAATGCAACAATGGATGGGAAAGGTTATGGCCTCCGTATTTTGGGATGCGCATGGAGTGATATTAATTGACTATCTTGAAAAATGTAAATCCATATCTCGCGCATATTATTTATTTATCACTATTGGATCGTTAAGAAATTGAAATCGTAGAAAAACGGCCGCATTTGAAGAAGAAAAAAAATCTCATCACAACAATGCGCCTGCTCATTTATCATTAGTTGCGCAAGCAAATTTATACAAAATCAGGTTTGAACAGGTTCTTCAGCCACCATATTCGCCAGACCTGCCCCCCAGCGACTTCTACATGTTTCCAAATCTGAAGAGATGGCTTACCGGTAAATGATTTTACTCAAATTATGAACTCACAGCTGGAACTGAGGCCTATTTTGGAGAGCTTCTGTAGCTCAATCAAAAATAACTATCGACGTGCTTAAAAACATGCTAAGCATTTGAACGATCACATTTAACAATAATAAACATGCTTAAGTTATCGCAGTCATAAATCAACGCATGTGTAATCTCTACGTCAACGCTCATGTCTGTTTGTTTTTTGTTTTCCTCGTAAATAAATACAGTTCACTGGCGAAAAATCGGCGTTTACTTAAAAAAATTATACAATATATTCAACAACAGCAACAACAAACCATCACGCTGTTTCCCCGTAAGGGTAGGCAGAGAGGATAGAACGCCACATCACTCTATATTTGCATACAGATCTCGCTTCCTGTACATTCATACATCTTCTTATGCACGCGCGCCGATTATTCCGATTTTTGACATGTCCATCTACAAGGGTTTGCTGGATTTGGTCATGCCATGTCTTTCTCGGTCTTCCTCTAATTCGGCGTCCATCAACATTCGCATCGTAAATATTCTTAACCGTTCTTTTGCTGTCCATTCGCTCTACATGTCCAAACCACCGCAGAGCTCTTTTCTTGATTTTGTCGATAATGCTTGTCTCGGCCTTACATAATGTACGGATATCAACATTTGTGCATCTATCGTACATAGTTTTACCACGCATTCGCCTGAAAGATCGCATTTCGACAGCATTCAGCCTACTTTCATCCCTGTTTTTCCAAGTCCATAGTTCGCTCCATACATCAGAGTCGGGACCAGGACTCCGTTGTGAACTGCTAATTTCGCAATATATTGCACTGCACCTCTTACTCTTACCTAGTTCTCTCCTATAAACGTTTCAAATTCCTTTTTTTATTTACGCACCGACACAAACACATCCTCACACATTTATTCACACACACTTATATACACATACATGAATACAAACGTCCCACACATACAATTTTATAAACTCTATTATATATTATGTATTATTAGATTACCAGTAAATTTTTTCAATTGGCTCTAGTATTGTTAAAATATTTCTACTTATTTTTTTATGTAAATAGCTGTAAAAATCCCAGATAAATAAATAAAAACAAATAAATAAATTTGCAAAATAGTAAGGAGTATCCAATACAAAAAAGTAGAAATTAAATAACAATTACTATGGCGACTGCCATTCTTGACATTTCGTTTGCCAACAGCCAGCTAAACGCAATAAATAGCATGATAAAGAATAAATAAATAAATAAATCAAAAATGCAATTTTGGAATATTTTCCATATTTACACCCGTGAAATTCAAATATGTGATTGCGTAAATATGTTGACATTCAATATAAGATGTTCACGGAAGTTCCATTATAATCACGAATACGATAAACAACCATGGTGAGATATTGTTATCACATCGTTTATTAGAATGTCATAGTTATTTGTGATTGAGCTTCTGAGCGATAAGAAACAGACGGAAGACTTCTTACTCGGGTGTGACAATCAGAAGTGGGTTGTATTCGTTAATATATGTCAGAAGTCCCGGTGTTATAATTGTCCCCAGCAACAGTCCTCCTATCAGCAGTTTGGCCAACTTGGGCAGCCTGTGTGCAATTATCAGGATGACCAAACCGGCAAAGTAAAATTGCATATCAATCGTCAAATACCTGCAAAAGAGGAAAAAGACAAGCTTTGTTAGTCATAACATTTAATTTTATTTATTTATTCACACTTTTCTCTCACAAACTATAATTAATAATAAAAATAATGTGACCTCACTGGGGTTACCCGTGCCGAGGACACTTAACAATATACATTTTTTGGAATATTTTTACATTTGAGAATAAACAAAGAGAGGATCTTAATAAACAGAGATAATTAACAAAATATTCAGACAGTTTTAACCACAACATATTTATATTTATAATTAATTTATGTACATCTATATTATTTATATTACAAAACGCACAATGAAAAGAACAAACACCTATCATAAGCTATACACTTGTGGAGCAGTTGTTTAATATTGGTTTGGGCGAATGAGACAATCAATTTTACTTCTACCTAGCTACAATATTTATTTTTTATAGCCCTTTTAAACATATTCTCGTTACTAATTGTTTTAATAAATAGTGGAAGTAGGTTATAGATTTTAATCAAATAATACTAAAAATCCCTTTGTCCGAAAGTGGTATTAGTTTGTATTTGTTTAAGTTGTCTTTGTGTTGAGGATCTAGTTATTATATTATTTGTATGTGATGTATTGTAGGGGTTATGTATTAATGATTCAGAACTATAATAACAAAAAATATTAGATACAGGAAAGTTTTGAAAAAAATATTATAAAAGAAATATTAGCGTTTTTATAATTGACACAAATATTTCAATTTTATGTGACCATTTTCAACGAGTTGTAAATAAACAAACGAACAAACAAACCATCACTATTCCTACTCTTGACATGTCCATCTTTAAGTATTTGATGCACTTGATCGTGTCATGTCTTTCTCGGCCTTCCTTGTTTTCTGCATCCATCAACATTCGTAGATCCTTTTAGCCGTTCTTTTACTGTCCATTCGCTCTACATTTCCAAACCAACGCAGCACTTTCTTGATTCTGTCGATAATGCATGTCTCAGCCTCACACAGATTACGGATCTCGACATTTGTGCACCTATCATACATCGTTTTACCACGCATTCGCCTGAGGGATCGCATTTTGACAGCATTTAACCTACTTTCACAATTATTTTTCCAATTCCATACTTCGCTCGCATACATTAGAGTTGGCACAAGAACTCCATTGTGAACGGCTAGTTTAGCCTCCTGCGATGAACATTTGTTTGCCAAAGTAGATTTCAGTGCACCGTTCACCCTGTTCCCGGCACTCACCCTCCTTTCATTATCTTTCTCGGTCATAACTATTATTAATATTTAAAGCATTAACTTGTGGTCAAAAATTTAATTATATGTTATTAAATATTTGTATATAACCACTTACCGACTCTTCTATGTCTACCGGTTTCGAGACGTACCCGTCTCTTCGCTGGGACACCAATTAAACCAACGTGCAAAACTTAACCATAGTTATTGCACAACAATATATAAAACCAACACGACATGCATTTTAATAAGCACATCCACTGATTATGTTTTTGTGTTTATTAGAAGCCCAGTCGGCGGTCGTAACGCGTGACGTCAAAATGACGTGATGCCAACTGAGAGCCGTTTTGTATGTGCTCATTTGAAACCCAAAAATTATATTAATAGATTGAGTTTTCCTACTGACATTTCTTGGTGGATCTGCATTTTAATTATAAAAATATCCATTAAAATACAAACAATGAAACTACTCGATAAGAATTAACTGCCGGGAATTATTGCTTTCAGAGAATCACTTAATTACCCCCGGGTCCAGGGATATAGCTGTGGATGGAACTACCAACCAGCGGCCCCTGTTATAGTTTTAATAAAATTTAAATACATGTAATTCAAATACATTTTCATTATAAAACTTCATAAAATTATATAATTTTCACCAGTTTTTTATTATATACATTCAAACAAAACTTAAATTCATACAATTGTTATTACTTTAATTTGAACTCTTTTATTTCCATAATTATATAAAATTATGATTTGCAACCCCTGCTTTCTGTTATAATATAGAAATTTGTTTAGTCTCACGACGAAAACCCGAAAAGACGAAACCTGGTCACTGGTTAACATTTATAAATAAATCTGGAATAAAACTATGTTTGTATTTTTATTATGGCGGCCTCCGTGGTGTAGTGGACAAGACGCTTGACTCACACACGGAAGGTTCCGGGTTCGATTCCCGGTGAGAACACAAAAATTAAATGTGATTTTTCTCAATCCTGGGTGTTCTGTGATGTAATTCACCACTGTAATTGGGCTTCCTGGCCTATTGTGGTGCAAAAAAAAAAATTAATCAAAATTATTATAACCGAAAATTATAATGAAAAACTCATTTTGAATACATTAATATCATAAATAAAAGTAAAAAATCTCAAGTCTACAAAAACGTAGAAATAATATTGACTCCATATTTGTTTAATTTACTGAATGGCTTAATTGATGTACCATCGTTACTGGAACAAGTGGCATTCAATGTTCCGATCCGCCGGTTGCGAAATAATAATGTGCTGTTCTTCGATCAACACAGCACAAACTATGGCTTGCATGCACCAATGTCCCGATTGTGTCGTATTGAAAACTCGAGACGAGATCTGTACTTTTTCGTTGCAAGTTTTTATAGATTTAAAAAATCACTAAGACAGACCAGATCTTGTCTCAAGGACAAGGTAGTAATTTTTCATTTTTTTTGTCCTAGCTTTAATTTTAAAGAAATTGTATTTACCATCGTCAGAATGGACTGCATAAGTTCGTCAAATAAATAAATAAAAATAAAATAAATCCAATATAAATAGGTACACATTATATTTTTAATGTTATTTCCGACTTGTGAAAATACCCTATTCACCATTGTGGTGGGTCTCTTGGTCTGATATGGTTAAAAGTAAAATAAATAAATATCGAAGCGTATTACCAGGCTTGCGGCACACAAATTATTGACCCCACAAATGAGTTTATGTACAGAAGATTGGCCCACCAACTTTCTTGGCAAAGTTGAACCTCTTTTCTGGAAACTGGCACTACAAGTCCTTTTGTCATGTGGGGAACCCAGAAGACAGTAAACCCAACTATTGCAGCATATGCCGGAGTCAACCTGTAATTTTAAAAATCCCAACGGTTAAAATACTTGTCATTTGTCACCCTCTAATTTCTCAGTAGTTCACAGAACTCAACCTTCTGATAAACTAACTTTTTTTCCTAAATTTCTTGCAACAGCGAGGGAAAACATTTCAAGAAGGAATATGGAAGTATAGGAATTTACAGGTCGTATGACCTGTCATTGGCTGGTTTAAGTGTCCACTTTACACACTGTGTAACATTCACCATTCTTCCATATTCCCTTCTCAAAAACCTTTTCCCTCTCTGTTGCAACAAATTTAGATTTAAATAGCTCTAGGGAAGAAATCCAGCCTGTCTACAAACATTTGGGCATAGTCAAAACATTGTTGATTAAACTAACTGGTATGAGAAGTGTGAAAATTGAAAAATTGTTTTCAGGCGTTGCCTCTAGGTGAAATGGTTCAGCCGAATGAATCTTACCTACGTGGTAAAGATTTTGACTATTGTACTCCAAAAAAGTCAACATTGAAAGCCATCTACCACACACTCGAATCCGTTGTAAAAACTTAATGTCTTTCTTCGAATGCACTGATACAAGCAAGCAAATCTTTTTTTCATTACGAATTGATTATATTTCTTTCTCTACCAACCAAAATTAGTAAGAAAAAGCGCGTACAAATATTTACATTTACATCTTTCAATGTTCCTTTCACTGTAGCTCTAAACCCCCCGTCTCCCCCCTCCTCGTCCTCAAGGTAGGGACAAGAGGAAGTATAAATAATATAAATCTATCACCAAGTTCCAACCCCTTTATGTCGACAGTGATAGAAAACGTTAGTATCTACTCTTTGGAGCACCAGAACGCCCCCAGGTGACCCTCAAGGCCAGTCACCGGCGGCGCACCCAAATGCAGCAGACTTACCCAAAGACTACTGGTTACAAACCAACTTTTGTACGGCAGTAACAGCCACCACTCATACCAACTCAAACTGTAATTATTAAAGAATTTTACCTCATCAAGCGAAAGTAATAAAGGAGATGTGTATTCCGTGCTCAGTGAAGTCTTCAGCAAAATATATCCACTGACCAGGGCACCCGCAATCAAAAACCTCAGGCCTCAGAGACGTCCGGTGACTCCTGTTTAGTAAAGGATTAATTATCCCCACCTGCCCTTAGATCGGGACAAAAACGGCACAGACAAGAGTTCTGCACCTCGACCAGTATGGGATCCATTCCTCCCGTATATATGTTATTTACAGGTGCAGTAGGCCAGAGGTTACCTCGGTTGAGATTGAGGGCCCCCCAACAAGTCCCACCTCTGAACTCACCTCTCCACAAACGCAGAAAATGCCCTCAACTTGTTTCTTTTTGCCACCAGTCAACAGATGGAAGAGTTGAGGAAATGTGGATGTTTAAACATAGGCAGAAGGGTGAATGTTACTGTGTACAGTGGCCACTTAAACCAGCCACTTATAGTTCATAAGCTTTTCAAATCCCTAGACTTCCATATTCCTATATCAAAAATGTGTTCTCTCCGCGTTGCAAAAAAATTAGATTTAAATAACTCCCTAGGGAGAAAATCCATCCTGCCTACAAACTTCGAATATACTCAAAACCTTGTTTTGTCTCATTTGTTATTTAATTGTTTGATAAACACGTAAAACTTAATTAATTTTTTGTTCAACAATGTTTGAGAATGTCCAAATGCTTGCAGACTGGCTGGATTTCCTCCCTGGGGAATTATTTTTATTTAAATTTATTTCAACAGATAGGGAAAACACTTTTAAGAAGGGAATATGGAAGTCTAGGCATTTACAGGGCTTATGACCTATCATTGGCTGGTTGAAGTGGCCACTTTACACACTGTGTAACATTCACCATTCTGCCCATGTTCGAACATCCACATTTCCTCAACTCTTACACCTGTTGACTTTTGTGAAGTAAAAGAGCTGAAACCTTTATCACGTGGGTGAGATTCATCCGGCTGAACCAAATCACAATCATAAGCCCTGTAAATGCCTAGACTTCCATATTCCCTTTCCAAAAATGTGTTCTCTTCAAACATTGTTGAATTAACTAGGTAGTTAGTAAAAGAAGAAGTATATAAATTGGAAAATTTTCAGGCACTGTCTAGTAGGTGATTTGGTTCAGCTGGATGAATCTCACCCACGTGATAAAGGTTTCGGCTCTTTTACTTCACAAAAGCCAACAGATGGAAGAGTTGAGGAAATGTGGATGCTCAAACACGGGCAGAATGGTGAATGTTACACAGTGTGTAAAGTGGCCACTCAAACCAGCCAATCCCAGGATAAGCCCTGTAAATGTTTTCCCTCTCTGTTGAAATAAATTAAAATCCTTTCTTCTTGCCTATTTGAAGACAAACAATAATTTTTGTAAGATAACGTTCACCACTGACCTATTCCTACATTCCCCCACTAGCTGAATCCTAAGGTTCAAATCTGAATATTGCAAATATTGGGTGGCATTATTTATTCTCACCTCAGCCATCGTCTGCCAAGTCTCTCGAGCACCAGATCTAGGGCACGGAAGTTGGGTGTGATATTCGTTTTCTCTAAAAAGTTGACCGTCAATTGCAAACCTGACATGACGAAGAATATTTGGAGATAAAGCGTAATGTTGACCAAAAATTTTACCAGTCTTGTTTGATGAACCTGAAACCATTTTGCTTAAATTATTCTGCTGGACAGATTTAGAGATGAACGTCGTCATTTCCCAGCTCGGGGACCTGAATACCTCAAGAACAAAGGCGAGAAATAATATCGTTGTTAATATTCCTCCCTTCGACACAACATTTGGTCGAACGTGGGAAGATTATTTTTCTGCAAATTGTTTAATATAGGTACTTCCACATAAACGATAAAAAACAATGTTTCAAAAGAGAAATCAAAATCTGGCTGTGGAAAATTAGGGAAATAAAAAATACTCGCAGGCAACTGGAAAATGAGGAACTTCACCCCTACGGGAAATTGGATACAATAAATGTTTTGTGTATTCAATTTATTTATTTATTATATATACGATCTAGAAAAGAAAGAAATATAAGTACAACTTCTTGTCACTTTCGCCGCGCGCATTCGTGATGTCGCCGCGTAATGTTGCACCATGGGAAAAAATATAATCATAACACAAATGTAAGGTAAAAAAAAAAGCAATCTGTTAACTTATCTAAAATTTTATTGTGCACGCGGAAATATTGATTGACACAACAGAGTAGATAGGTAAAGGGTCATTTAGTAAGAGTAATTGAATTAATGAACTTTGAACTTAAAATATATTAAAAAAAATATTTTACATAAAATTGATATTTTTATATCATGTTAAATAATATTTGATGGTTTAAAGATAATGTCGTTCAAATATCCACCAGGGCGTTGTTCAATCCGAGGTCTAATTTTTATTAGTTCTTTCATTATATCAGCAAAGTAGGGTAAAAAAATTTACTACCCTGGCAACAATAACGATATATCCATTTTGTTTTTTTCGACAATCTGACAGATGGAAAAATAATTCAATTTTTAAGTAATGCATTTGCTACTTACACATGCATTTGCTAATTACACATGAAATGTGATCCCATCCTATTTCTTTAAGATCCCAGCAGTATTTCTACACTTTAAAACGACCCAACTCGGCATAGTTGAATTCAAATCGGGAGTTGCGTACTGAGCGACGTCTATAAAGAAACTAATGGGTCAAAACGTAAAACTACTCCTTTATGAGTAGTTTAGTCGCCTTCTGTTTGACGCGCGTATGCGGTTTCTGGACTATTCTTAATTCTATGCGTATTCTTTTTAGTGAATCACTGTTTCTAAGAGGAGCTTAGCAATTGCGCCGCCAGGCATAGTTTGACGTTCACAAAATACAATCTTTACATTTAAATATTAATTGTTTTAATCTTTGTTAATCACTCATCGCCAATGAAAAGTAATACAATCCTTTTTCAATGTTTATCCGAGAAAAGTTGTTACACGTTTTCATGACACAAGTAGGCATTTTTGTTTCGATTCTAAACGTCATGCCTAGCTGGCGATCAAAGAACGATTAAATACGCGCTGGACATGAGTTAAGTGTCATCATTTTTGAGGGCTCAAAGCATGTCTATGTATTAATATGTGGATACTGTAATGTCTATATTGTATCATTAAAGTGGTTAAGTGGTAATTAATGTATACCACGGTTCTAGTATTTAAAAAAAACATTGAATGCGTGGTACCTTTTTATACCACCACGCTTTATCTTTGAATTCTTTGACTCTTGTGAAGCCCTCCTTTACCACGTCGATAAACATCTTGGATTTAGCAACTGTAGCTCAACGACAAATAACCATCGACGTGCTTAAAAACACGCTGAGCATTTGAGCAATCACAATGAACAATAATGAACATGCTTCAGTTATCGCAGTAATAAGTCAACGCGTGTGTAATCTCTACGTGTTGACGTTGCTCGTGTCGGTTTGGTTTTTGTTTTCCTCGTAAATAAATACGGTTGACTGGCAAAAATTGGCGTTTACTATAAAAAATAATTCAACATATTGCATTTGCAAAATAGTAAGTAGTATCTTAATACAAAAAAATGAAAATGAAATTGCAATTACTATGGTGACTGCTTTTCTTGACATTTGGCTCGCCAACCGCCGCGCCGGCTAAATGCAATGAATAACATGATAATTAATAAATAAATAAATAACAATAGCAGTTTTGGAATATTTTCCATATTTACACCAGTGAAATTCAAATATGTGATTGCGCAGCAGGATTATACGTCGTGAAACGTAAATATTTTGACATTTAATATTAGGTGTTCACGGATGTTCCATTGTGATCACGAATACGACAAACAACCGTGGTGAGGAATTTTTATTACGTCGCTTATTAGCACGTCGATAGTTATTTGTGATTTAGCTATGGATGCAACTTGCATCTATCTTGGGAACGGTTTACCTACATAGATAGATGCAACAAAAACCTAATATTGGAAAATATACACAGCACAATATACTCTACTATTAGATATAATATAAAAGTATTTTTTAATGTATGCATTGTCTATTATATTATTTGTGCCATGTCAATTTTTTTTTTCTTAAAAAATATTTTTTTTTTCTTAAAATGCCAAATAAAGACTATTATTATTATCAAAAATATAATAATTAGTGAATGTTGGATACACATATTATGTTTTTTTTTTCATGAACTGAAACACAAGTAAAACAGTTCAATAAGTAGATAGTTATTTGTGGTTGAGCTACTGGTTTGTTTATTTGAATATTATTGTAGTAATGAACAGACTTTAGTTCTGTTTCATACAAAGAACTGCAAATTTCATTCCAGCCGGATACGGAAACCAATAAAATGTTATTAAATAATATAAAATGAAAACTCACTGCTTCGAGGACTTCCGGATTTTTAAAATAAACATTGTAGGTCAAAATGTAGAAATGAGAAAAAACAATAAGTATCGAAATAAAAGGACGTATGCGGTGTAAACCAAGAACCCAATGCTCTTTCTCAAATTTTGTAGTTAGATAGTTAAAATTCTGACGAGTGTTGAATGCGCACAGGATCCCATAAAACATTCCTGAAAATTAAATTAGTAGTCATCTTTAAAAAATATATATTTACGATAATTTACGTAGCGCAATTTTTGTAAAAATCACCTCAAGGACGCTGTACAATAAGCAAGCATGCCTTGCAGTAATACCGAGCGGTGAGTTTTTAGATTGGTAAGCTGCAAAAATTCTATTATGTCTATAGCGGTAGTATGGCCCATAAAAAAGGGTCTATTTTATATTTGATAAATAATCTATAACAAATGGCACTAGCGGCTAATAGTTTCAGTTAAAATATTTTCTAATTTAACACAAACATTTAATTAACAAAAAAAAACATAGTTGCAAAAAACTGGAACCTGCGAGGACTCGAACCCCAACCCTAATCGTTAGAAAGCAACGACTTATCCGCATGGCTATTTCATATACAAGTTTAATCGTCGGAAAAGTAATTTATAAATTTGTGTTGTTATTAGCGTACCGATAATTTTCGCTTAATTGTGACTACCGTTACTTGTCTTGAAGTAAATCACTAATTCTTAGTAAATAATGATAAAATCTTAATTATTCAAAAGTATTTCTCACCGAAAACGATAGTTCACTAATAATTGCATTTTAAGAATCTTTCCTTTATCGATTTATATATCACTTTAATATTCACAAATCGGTGTAAGTTATACATTTTATTAGTCTTTAACCCATAATTTACTCTTGACACTATTCAATTACTAGTAATATTAAATTTACTAGTAACGTTTTTATCATAACTCAAACATTATTTTTAAAGTATATATGGATACGGAAGAATAACCTAGAATTTAGGAAAGCTGCAAGATTTTACTGTAATCGTAAGTTAAATTTTTCTTAGGTAAATCTGAAATTTGGAGTTCGGAGACGTAATGAAATTCATGTTTTATCTTTGGCCACGCAAGCTTCTGTAATCCGGTAGCAATAATTTTGGTCGATAGAGGTGCAACTGGCTTGCTGTATGGAATATGATATAAATTGATTAACCCAAGAAATGCAATGTATTATTACTATTTTTGTAATATATTTTTCCTAATAAAAATGTAAACAATTCCCGGTGAGAACACAAAAAAATAAAATGTGATTTTTCTCAAGCCTAGGTGTTCTGTGATGTAATTCACCACCATAATTGGGCCTTATGGCCTGTTGTGGTGCAAAAAAAAGTGAAATACTGTCCAGTAATTATTTTTATTTTTTATTTATTAGTAGCATAAATAAGTATTTTTAAATTAGAAATTTGTAATTCCCGCAAAAACGGCCACGCCCCTAAAACGTCACGATCATGTTCATTAATTTGTTCCTGACAATTCAAATTTGTTAAGAACATTATCACGAATCTTGACGTCACCACTATCAAGGCCAAACATGTGATGCGCGAAGGCGGTTTCTGGACTATTATAATTCTGTGTAAGAGAGAGCACGAAGATAGAACTCATAACAAGAGAGTCAGAAATGCTGTTATGTGACCAGTGTTTGTGTGAAACAGATTCAGTCTGAGGAGTTAATAAAAACACAAATTTGTACCTTTTATTTCGTCTCCTGGTTTCGTGACAAAACTGGAAACTATGCCAAGCAGAATTATTCCGGCAATAATTGCAGTGTACACAATCGCACCGGTACTAATTTCCTTATTTTCATTTCTATCAGAACATCTTTTGATAGTCACATTTGCATTGAAGCCAAATTGTTCCTTCATATCTCTGTTCGCCCACTCCGCCAGTACTGCCCGCCGTACTCGGCTATCTGCATGCAACGTTGTGGGGGAGACACCTGACATGTTGCATCTCTTGGTGACACAGACTCCCCGGTGTAAGATGTCATGGCGGAAGAATACTTTGTTGTATGAACTAACACTCTGTAAGATTTAAAAAAAACATATAGTTCTATAGGAAACCACAAACGACGCAACAAGTTTAAAACCCATTTGAAACGCATTTAAAATCAGTTACATTAAAACTGGCTTGCAGGAAACTCGTGTCGCGTTTTGGCCCTGTTTTTTCTGTCAACAAAATGGCTGAGGACGAAAATAAAAATATTGACTTTGTTTTGGAAGTAGAAAAGTATCCTTGTCTGTACAATATAAGTTTATCAAGCTACTTTCGCAAGACGGAGACCGATAAAGCATGGGCAAATATTGGAAAAACAATTAAAATGACAGCTGAGTGATCAGTTTATTTATATTTATTCATACTTATTATCTAAACACGATAATTTCATTGCCAGGGCAATGCAACCTGTGGTTTTAAAAAGTAGTTATTTAAATATTTTCTTTAAGATAAAGCTGAAGGATTGGGTCCCAGGGTAATGTTTATTATGTGGAACTATATTACTGGATCGTTGATTACTTCCCGCATTGATACTCGCTGACTGATATGATTTTCCTTCCTTGGATCTCACAAAATTGTTAAAGACACAAGCGCTTTTGACTATATTACTGACCAGCTCAGGTATTTGACAAGGAATCGGTGATTCTAAAAGCATGAATTTTTCTGTTAACATGCCAAAAGCACATTCAACACTTTTTCTAGCACGGGACAGTCGGTAATTAAAGATACGTGTGGTGTGAGTAGCAGTTCTTCATGGAAATGGTCTCATTAAATATGTTTCCAATGGAAAGACTTCATCTCCAACAAAGTAAAATGGAATTGCATTATTACTGTCGTCAAGTGGTAAATGGGCTGGGGTGGGAATAATGAGTTTCTTCTTTTACGCCTCCTTGCTTGTCGAAGATATAAATACATAACAACAATATCTTCATCCCTTGAACTTGACATATTGAAATAGATTGAGAGCAGACCTCTTAGAGAAAACCAATGACTACGAAAATTTCATCACGTTGCGCCGTTTGTGGAAATAGTCTGAAACTGATTTCAACCCAAGAGTTTCATTAGGGTTTAGTTGCAGTTTTGTTTTACCTTGCAAAATGTTTAATTTAGTTGGTAAGTAATTTCATAATTTGCTATAAAGGATTTTTAAATTTTAATTATCCGAACGGTTTTTATACGCTTTCACCACAGATTCAAGAATTTTGGTTTCGAATTAAATGTCAAGGTCACGTCGAAACCCGGCTGACGGTTAGAGAATGACTAAATACGCGTTGGGCATGTGTAAAGTGTCATCATTTTTGAGAGCTCAGGGCGCGGCATTAAGAAGTAAACTTTTTTGAGTATGTATACAAAACCTCAAATGCTGAAACGCGGTCTGATTTTTTCTTCCTGTAGTAAAACAGGCTTGCAGATTACACATATTGTTTGAAGATTCTCTATTTGTAAATTAGAATTTTGAACATAATTTCCGAAGGACTATTTTACTTTGACATGATACCGTTGACATTTGACATACTAGTATGTATCACATAGGACATGTGGCGTTAGTAGCTGCCGTTTTTAGAATGAATAATTTTAAAAGAAATCGGCCCGTGTTGACATTTCAATCTTAATGCGGATATCTACTGAATACCACTCTGGTAATTTTAAATAAACTTTTGAACAAGTGTTGTATTAAAATAGTGTAGAATAAAGCTATGTAAGTATATCGCGAAAATAATGATTATTGTTATTTGAGATGATTTTCACAGAACCACAGAAACAAATTATAGTCATATTACTTCTATATATTATCGACTTAAATGATACAATTTAATGAACATTTTTTGTAGATTGCCCCAAAATAAATTACCGTGCGCCACTAGTATGTACTATCGATCGTAATATGAACGGTCATTTTATAATGATGAGAAAAGTATAAAAATATAATGTTCGGTAATAATACATTTCTTTGTGCCTAAATAATATGAAATAATGGCTGAATAAAGGTAATGGTTTAAAGGTTGAATGCAGTAGCAATCACCATACTTGACCCATTAATAAAGTTGCAAAAGGCAATTATTAGAGTTATATTCTAAAAGCCTTTCCGTTGTGAAGTCAATATTTGTAAAGTCAAAATATTAAATGTAAGACAATTATATTTAAAGACACTTGGTAGAAATATATACAAATAAAACATCACTCATCATCACCTGTTGGATGCTCGATACCTTCGACCTCGGGACTGTAAACAAGGCCTGCCCTCTCGCGATACGCGTGTTCGAAGAAAACAGGGAACGTTTGATTTTAGGTAAACTAATTGACGTTATGGTTTTGAGTGTCAATCCTGGAATTAATGAAAGGAGTAAGGACTTACGGTTTCCTCCCTTTGGCACTGGTCCAGAAAGACACCGTTATCGTTTGCACTGGTCACTTTGCACGTTTTCTTATATGTTGGTGATTCGAAATCACTGTCACGCTCGCTGTACGGTTTTCGCTGTTGTTCGCGGTACGGTTTTTTCGTTGTGTTGTTACGCGTTGCTTTCTTGACTCGCCGTCAGGGAGAAGTAGGTACATTGGGATTCAAAACAAGGACCACCGGAATCAAAGGAAGGAATGGCTTGACACTTGAATAAAAGAAAATGAATCCGAAACATCACCCATACTAAAAGCACTCGATCTAAATGAAGGCAAAATGAACATTCCACCGGTGAAAACTTATTTTGCCCAAAGGCATTGGATTTTTATAGGCCATCGTGTACACAATATGCTCCCACAAGATATATTATGCTAAGCCAAAAATAAATTTAAAATTTATATAAAAGAGTGGCTTTTAAAAATAGCAACCTATTTCAAAATATACCTCCAACGAGCAGCAATTAAAAATTTGAATGTGATTTATATTTTTTGTGTCAAAATGTTGTATTTTAAAAAATGTTATTTTGTCACCGGATTCTACTATTTTTCATCAGCTTTCATTTTATAACTTTTGAGTTTTTTATGTAAGATTTCAATTTTTTTTATTTATTAATAAATTTCATAAATGGTACATGTTTTTTTTATTCTATACAAATCTACTTTTATACATCTAGTAAATGTTATAACTGTAACTCTCCAAAAAAGAGACCAACTCTTGTGCTCGGAGAGTGACTTACACTGTTATAGTTGTTTATTTATTATATTATATTCGTTTTTATAATTTTGAGTATACGAGCACATGAAAAAAAAAAAAACACAGGATATATAAATATAAACAGAAAATAATAATACATTCATACTAATATAATAAAATTTAATTAAGTTTTTACACTTGTTCAAAAAAATTCTTTAGATTTACTTTGAATTTATTCATAGATATATTAATTTTAATAGTTTTTTAGTACATTGCGGATATTATTGTAATTTTTGACACCTTTGAAGTATAGACAGTAGGTATTTAATATGTTTGCTAATACTTTAATTCTAATTAAATTTTACATTATTGTTCTACACCTAATTCTATTATTTACTAAAATAAACGCCGATTTTTGGCACTGATCTGAACTGAATAATTCGTAGACGTCTTGCTTATTTTTGCATCGAAATTCAATCGATAAAAGTTTACTTATCACATTTACCTTAATTCTGTACCACAAATCGGAAGCTTCATCTGAGGTCAATTCAATATCCACCAAGCAGAAAAGTCCATTAGGGTCAAGTAAGCATTCATCATAATCGTCTAATTCAAAAAGTTCTGGAAAACCATGGGTTACTGAAAAAATAGAAGAACATGACATGTTGTGTTACATTACGTGACGACTTTGTCTTGTCTTGTCTTGTCTTGTCTTGTCTTGTCTTGTCTTGTCTTGTCTTGTCTTGTCTTGTCTTGTCTTGTCTTGTCTTGTCTTGTCTTGTCTTGTCTTGTCTTGTCTTGTCTTGTCTTGTCTTGTCTTGTCTTGTCTTGTCTTGTCTTGTCTTGTCTTGTCTTGTCTTGTCTTGTCTTGTCTTGTCTTGTCTTGTCTTGTCTTGTCTTGTCTTGTCTTGTCTTGTCTTGTCTTGTCTTGTCTTGTCTTGTCTTGTCTTGTCTTGTCTTGTCTTGTCTTGTCTTGTCTTGTCTTGTCTTGTCTTGTCTTGTCTTGTCTTGTCTTGTCTTGTCTTGTCTTGTCTTGTCTTGTCTTGTCTTGTCTTGTCTTGTCTTGTCTTGTCTTGTCTTGTCTTGTCTTGTCTTGTCTTGTCTTGTCTTGTCTTGTCTTGTCTTGTCTTGTCTTGTCTTGTCTTGTCTTGTCTTGTCTTGTCTTGTCTTGTCTTGTCTTGTCTTGTCTTGTCTTGTCTTGTCTTGTCTTGTCTTGTCTTGTCTTGTCTTGTCTTGTCTTGTCTTGTCTTGTCTTGTCTTGTCTTGTCTTGTCTTGTCTTGTCTTGTCTTGTCTTGTCTTGTCTTGTCTTGTCTTGTCTTGTCTTGTCTTGTCTTGTCTTGTCTTGTCTTGTCTTGTCTTGTCTTGTCTTGTCTTGTCTTGTCTTGTCTTGTCTTGTCTTGTCTTGTCTTGTCTTGTCTTGTCTTGTCTTGTCTTGTCTTGTCTTGTCTTGTCTTGTCTTGTCTTGTCTTGTCTTGTCTTGTCTTGTCTTGTCTTGTCTTGTCTTGTCTTGTCTTGTCTTGTCTTGTCTTGTCTTGTCTTGTCTTGTCTTGTCTTGTCTTATTTTGGGTTTTTTACAGCTATTACATAAGCAAAATAAGTAGAAAAATATTAACAATACTAGAGCCAATTAAAAAAATCCACTGTAAATCTAATGACACATAATATATAAGAAAAGAGTTTACGTAATTGTATGTGTGTGAAATGAGGGAGAGGGTGCGTGTGTGTAAGTATAAAAAATAATTGTTTAAAACTTGTAATTATAATAAAAATGGTACAAGAAAGGGCTGGGTAAAAAGTTTGAAACCTTTTTGTAAAAATTCAAATCAAGAAATGTTATAAATTGTATTTTTTAAAAGTATGTTAAATTTCAAAATCGTATTCTGAAAAAGGCATTTTATTTTAAAATTTAACTGATACACACTGAATGAATAATGTGCGACGAGTCCCATACAATACGAGTACGGTAAGTAACCACAAAATGCAGTAAATACGATATAATGTCAACAATAAAATAAGGTTTGACAATACGCGAACGTTGATTCAAAACGAACATACAAATACATATTGAATAACATATAAGTTTGATAGAAATGATTCGGATTATAAAAATCAGGTGTCACAAACAGTTGGCCCGCAGTACGGGGAAACATAATTATATTAAAAGATCTTCTCACTATAAAACTTATATTTATTCAGGGATAGAGAGCAACGGAGAGGAGGATGCGGACAAAGACAATTTATTACCTATGGCAGTTTTGATAAATTTAATATTTTTGGTAATATATCTGTGCCATTAAATTCTGTATCGTTAAAGACTTCACGCATGCGTGCGGTGAAAGTGGGGCTTTTTGGACACCGATGTATTCATATATGACTACGCTCCTCTGGACTATTCTTAATTCTATGTTTTATTTGCACATTAATTTCATCGCGGGTAAACATAACGTACGGTCTTGGTATAAACGAGTGAATTTTGTCGCAGTATCGCTTTTTGTTATCGATGTCGGGACAATTGTAATCAGATGTGAAATGTTACTGATTTATTTGAATCAAAACGAAATGGTTAGAACATAGAAATAAGAATAGTGCAGAAGGAGCGTAGAATCATATTTGAATACATCGGACTGTATCCAATAATCCCCCCACTATGCCCTACTTTCACCGCGCGCATTCGTGTTGTCGCCGCGTAATGTTGCTTGATGGGAAAAAAATAACAAATGTAAGGTAAAAAAAAGCAATCTGTAATTTCTCAAAACTTTTTGTGCACGCGGAAATATTGATTGACACAACAGAATAGATAAGTAAAGGGTTATTTAATAAGATTAATTGAATTAAAGAAACTTTAAACATAAATCATAAAACTTATTTTGCATAAAACGGATACTTTTATATCATGTTAAATAATATTTGATGTTTTAAAGATAATGTCGGTCAAATGTCCACCACAGAGTTGTTCAATCCGAGGGCCAATTTTTATTAGTTCTCTCATTAGATGAGCAAATAGGGTAAAAAAATTACTACCCTGGCAACACTAACGAAATTTCCATTTTGTTTCTTCGACAATCTGACAAGATGGAAAAATAATTCAATTTTTAAGTAATGTATTTGCTACTTAAACATTCGTTTGCTAATTACACATGAAATGTGATACCATCCTGTTTCTTGGAGATCCTAGCAGTATTTCTACACTTTAAAAGTACACAACACGGCATAGTTGAATTCAAATCAGGAGTTGCGCACTGAGCGACGTCTTCAAATAAACTAATGGGTCAAAACGTAAACCTACTTATTTATGAGTACATAGTTTAGTCGCCTTCTGTTTGATGTGGTTTCTGGACTCTTCTTAATTCTATCGTAAATTTCGTTAGTGTTGCCAGGGTAGAATTTTTTACCCTACTTTGGTCATCCAATAAAAGAACTAATAAAAATTAGACCTCGGATTAAACAACGCCGTGGGGGACATTTGAACGACATTATCTTTAAAACATCAAATATTTTTTAACATGATACAAAAATATCCGTTTTGTGTCACATAAAATTTGTTTTATATTTTAAGTTCAAAGTTAAGAGTGTGGCTTTCTAGGAAAACGGTGTTATCAACACCATTTAACACCGTTTTCCTAGGAAACCACTCTCTAATCACCTTTACGATGGCTGTCCACTGCATCACCGTTCACTACGGCCGTTAAAATACGGGCACCGCTGTCCTAGGAAACCCTAGCTTTAGAAACCTGGGCACTCCAATACATGACAGATGACAGTAGACATAACCACAGAAAAACAGAACAGTTGAACTGTCAGAAATAAAGCAACGTGAATGCAGCATTGCTTCAAATATATGTCAACAATTCTAATAATAAATAATATTATTTCGCCGTTCGGATCTTGAAAGCACACCTTGGTTTTACTATTATCATCTTAACGGTTGAGAGGTGAAAAAGCCAAAAAAAAATATTAAGAAGAACTGTTAACATAATTTGTATTTTGCCACGGGTCGATTACGATTTTTCAAAGGTTAGAAATGTTTTGATCGACAAAAGTAGATAAACACTTCGCTAAAATAAATAAATTAAAGGCATTGCCAAAACAAAATTGGTCAAGAGAAAACAATCAAATTCAAAATAATTGTCGGTGTTAGTTTTAAGCACACAAAATGCGTAATTTATTCGATACAATATATCCGCGTGTCCGAGACACTAGCCACGGGACCACAACTCGGTTTAAAACATTTTTTCCACATTTTACATTCATGGGATAAAGGTGAAATACAAAACCCAAAACGCCAACAACAGTTATTATAAAATACTAATAAATTTCTAGGTTTTGTGAGTAATAAGTACATCCCGTTTAAATTTCGCGCGCTAATGTACAAATGACATTTTTTAACTGTGATTGGGGACAATTATGCCAAGAAGGTTGGCCAACATTGCAGTAGTTAATAGACATAAATGAAAAAAGTACCTACCTTATTCTTTTAGTTAGTATTTAAACGAATAACAATATCTTTTTTTGATTGTTAATATCTTGCTAATTCATTACAAGAAATTAATTCTTTCAAATTGTCGACTGTTTTCTGTTTTTTATTATGAAAATTATTTTTTTAAAGTAATATCTTTGTTTATTCAAAAATGGATCTGAGTGATAACTTTATAATTGAAGTAAATCCCTTATAATAATAAAGAAATCACATTTTGTTCGTTGAAATAATTTTTTTATTTTAAAATTAAATAAAACGACCGTGTAGGTGACTAAAAAATGTTTTATCGTAAATATTTTTGGATAGGGATGTGGGTGTTAGTAAGGTTAGGGGGGGGGGAGGGGGGCATTGGAATAATGTAGTAAATTAAAACACAATATTTTAAGAATTCACTGTCGTTTTCAGAGTCGCCTTCAGGATCTGTCTGACGTCCAGACTCAGATTCATTTTCTGTAGCCTCATCAACTTAGGTTTCGACTGGTATAATTCAACTGTTGATCAGGAACTGAAGCGCTGTGTCCAATTCTTGTACACTTTCTGCTATTCTTCTCTTTCTCTCCCTCTCCAACTTCTTACTATCTGCCAGCGGTTTAGATCCGGGATAAAAGATCGCAATGTGCGAAATTGTCGCATTAAAAACTGAACCACTGTAGTTCCTCCTGAAAACAAACTCTGCCAATCGAGAGTGTAATTGTTTTCGCTTTGTTCCCCTAGTGGGAAGATGGTTGTGCTTTACTACACGCCAGAGCCCCTCTATCGTATTTGAGTGGATAGTTCGATCGTCAGGGTCAACGTATTGCCCGCTGTGATTAATCACATCACGCGAATAGTTGTACCCTAGCAAACGATCTAAACCAGCATAGGCGCTCCACCCGTCGCTTATGATCCGCGTTCCTTGAAAGTAAAATACACATTTTTAATTTGATTTTCAACATTAAATATATTTCCTTGTCAAATAAATAAATATTTTTTTTACCCGGGCAATCCTCTGCATTATTATGGGCCACAAAGTTCGGCGCTTCCGATTATCAACTATTTAAAAGAAGCATTTTTGTGGTCCGTCACCATCACCTGTAATTTATGGAAAATATTTAGATCGGTTTGTTGCATAATGTTTCTATTTGGTGTGAAAGAAACTCTTACTTCTCTCTACTCCGCCGAAAATCACAGTTCGGGAACTAACCGACCACGGTTATACTTTCTCCGTGCGAAAACGGATTTGTCAATCTCGACAACCTTTCCTACGCCACCTATCGCAGGAAGGTTATCATGGAAAGACGAACACATCTCTCGGAGGTAGCTACTGTCGCATTCGCTCATGAGCAGATTAACCGGAAACCCTTTCGACCACGTAGAAATCATTTTTATAATGGTCGAAATGGCCAGGCTACATTGCTCAAAAGAACTTCCGAGTGGGCTCTCATTCCTTGTTTTACCGTCGTTTGCCGGACAATTACGACAAGCAAAGGTAAATCCGGTGGTCAATTTCTTGTTGGTGTACTTTTTCATATTACCATTACACTGGCTGCATATTTTATTCTGTGGTATGAAATTATTCAAGTGACAAAAATTGAGCGCCGCCTCCTCGGTATTTGTGACCGTCATCGCCAAAGTAAAAATTGTCATATCTTTTTCCCTGTAAAATCACAAAAAAACATTTAATTAACATTCACATTCAAAAAAAGGAATCTAATTCGTGTTTTACGTTAAAATGCGTATTTCTTTCACGTTACATATTGATATTTTCGACGATTTTTGCTCAAGAATAAATAAAGACAACGAACACAGAATGATGCAATTGTTTGGTACCCAAAAACCCGCGCAAATTTTGACGTTTCATTTCGATATCGTAATTAAATACGTAATCATAATATATTTTTTTAAAAAAGTTTTACTTACCGTGATGTGTACAGTGCCGAAAAAATATTTATAATACTAATAACAATCTCTCACAGTTCAAATTTAATTCAAACCGTAATTTTGTTTGCAAAATAAAATTCATATTTTTGAAATTTGTTCTTAGGTGTGATCAGGTGTGACCGGTTGATTGGTCACATTGTTTTCCAAATGTCAGTTTGACCACTACAACACTAGTTAAAACTTCCAATAGACAAGAAGGTACTGAATTTAATGACCATAAATTGTGCTGAGTAATCAAATAATAAAACCACTAAGTATTTTCACATTTTACAATTGGTTGATTAACGTTAACACCCAATTTAATATTAAATATTTATACACTTTCAAATACGTTTCAAAGATGAGATCAAATCGTTTGTTTCTTATTATAACCTATTCAATTATTTTATTCAAAAGGTTTGATTTCATAATTATTTAAATAGGTTGGGTTAAATTATGAAGCGTTGTATTTTTAAAAGAATTGTTGCGTATCCGAAAAAAGCACACTAAAAATTGTGATATTTTTGTTGATTGATGTCAGTAAACGCTTTTCAAATAGTGACTTTGTGATGTTACGAATTTTGTAAATAAAAAATTCATGGCGTCGCCGAAATATTCTAATAAAAACTAGGATGTTTTTGTTGAGAGACGTTAGCAGGCGCTACTCAGGGATGACTTTGTGACGCGACGAAATTATTTTATAAGAAATTCATAACGTAGCCAAACAACTGTAATAAAAACGAGAATGTTTTTGTTGGGTGACGTTAGGAGGCACTACTCAGGGGCGAATTAGTGACGTGACGAAATTATTTTATAAGAAATTCATGCCCCTACCAAAATATTGTAATAAAAAGAAGGATGTTTTTGTTGAGTGACGTTTGCAGGCGCTACTCAAGGGCGACTTTGTGATGTGACGAAATTTTGTATTAAAAAATCATGGCGTACCCAAAATACGAAATCGCGTGGTGTTTCGAAATTGAGCAGTGCAAAAAAACTGCTTTTGCACTTTGGCGGGAATTAAAAAAAATTGCTTAGAAGAATGCTTATTAGAAAAAAAATTCCATAAAAAAAAAAGGTAGCCGATGAGTTACAATATTATTTTTGTAGATGTATAATTCCCATTTTAATATGTGTACAATTCCGATTTTGATGTGTTTGTATTTATTGCTATTTTTTTTCGAATTATTTTTAATCGTTATCCTATTCATAAATTATGTTTTTAACTCAATAAAATATATTTTCTAAGTATTTACTGTTATTTTTGTATTTTTCTTAATATCGTTCATGTATGTATTATATTCATATTTCTTCTAATAATTTACTATATTCTTTTGATTACAATAATTAAAAATGCGTATTTTTCGTATGTATTTTTCTGTAATAGACAATCTATATAAATTTACGGATTTACGGAGCATGGCGAGAGAGTGGTAGGGGGGGGGACGTGTGGCGGGTGGCACATCTAGCTACCCCCTCCGCACCCTGGTTTTCTCCCTTGCAGGAGTAAGAATCCATTTTTTTTAAATTATTTTTTTTTATCCACAATATTTTGAGTTTGTCCAAATTTTTGTAGACAAGGACTGGATTTGCCGCAAGAGGCAAAATTAGCAGTTCACAACGGAGTTCTGGTCCCGATGTATGGGAGCGAAGTATGGACTTGGAAAACCAGGGATGAAAGTAGGCTGAGTGCTGTCGAAATGCGATCTCTCGGGCGAATGTGTGGTAAAATTATGTCCGATACATGCACAAATGTTGAGATCCGTACATTATGTAAGGCTGAGACAAGAATTATCGACAAAATCAAGAAAAGAGCTCTGCGCTGGTTTTGACATGTAGAGCGAATGGACAGCGAAAGAACGGTTAAAAATATTTACCATGCGAATGTTGATGGACGCCGAATTAGAGGAAGACCGAGAAAGACATGGCATGACCAAATCCAACAAATACTTGAAGATGGACATGATAAAAGTCGGAATAATCGGCGCGCGTGCATGAGAAAATGTATGATTGTAGAGGAAGCGAGATATGTATGCGAATATAGAGTGATGTGGCGTTCTATCCTCTCTGCCTACCCTTACGGGGAAACGGCATGATGGTTTGTTGTTGTTGTTGTTGTAGGACTGGATTCAACTCCCTGGGGAGCTGGTTAACATATTACAACAGAGATAAAGAACATTTTAGTGTAGGCATATGAAAAAGTATAGAAATTGAAAAAATAAAATTTTCAGGCGTTGCCTAGTATGTAGGTGAAATAATTCAATTGCACGAATATCACCCGCATAAATAAAGGTTTCAGCTCTTGAACTTCACAAACATCAACAGATGAAAGAATTGAATTGGTATATAGATGCTCAAATGGATAGTAGAGCTAGGTAGACATAAAATGGATTGTCTCATTCGCCCAAACCAATATTGAATCAACTGCTCCACAAGTGAATAAGTTAGGTTTTTGTTCTTTCATTGTGCGTTTTGTAATATAAATAATATAGATGTACATAAATTAATTAAAAACATATTGTTTAAATACGTAGTGTTTAAAACTGTCTGAACATTTTGTTAATTATCTTTGTTTATTAAGTTAGTCTTCTTTGTTTATTCTCAAATGTAAAAATATTACAAAAAAAGTATATTGTTCAGTGTCATCGGCACGGGTAACCCCAGTGAGGTCACATTATTTTTATTATTTGTTTATTATTTTTATTAGTTTGTAAGAGAAAAAATATGAATGAATAAATGAAATATGGGCAGAATGGTGAATGTTACACAGAGTGTTAAGTGGTCACTTAAACCAGCCAATGACAGGTCATAAGCCCTGTAGATGCCTAGGCTTCTATATTACCTTCTCTCTGTTGTAATATGTTGATTTTCTTTTAGTTTTGAGACGCCACTAATTATTTTTTTTAATATGCCAATATATTATCTTCTTGCTCATACCGATGATCATGGTTTTGGATGTGACAGGGTTTAACAAACACTCTCTAGTGTGTCTTTTTTCAAGGGTATAAAATCCATTTTGTTTATGAGATTGGCTGTAGGTGCAAAGCGTTTTACTGTTTTTTTAATCTGGGTATTTTATAATTTTACGTTGAACATTTTCAATCCTTCCCATGTATGTGTGTTATATATTGTAAGCTCCACACATCTAATGCACACTGAAGTTTGGATGATTGATTGCCGGAAACTAAATGATGGATCATCTATAATATCACGGGTTCCGGAAAGTACAATTGGTATTAAATTTATTGGGATATGTGCCGTTGAATATTCCGAATTGAGATGAATGAATAACAGTAATTTAGATGTATATTGGTCATGATTGTTAATCATTTTGTTGCCAATGTGTATTTATACTTTCCTTTAGTTTAGAATATTTCCCTTTCAATGGTTTCGTCAATTAGGGATCTTGGCATTACTTTATATAGTAAACTCTCCTATCGTGAACACATTGACAATATTGTAGACAAATCTTTCAAACTTCCCCGTTTTATCAATAGAAGGACGACGGATTTCAGAAATATTAATACCATCAAAACTCTTTATGGCTTACTAGTTCGACCCCAGAATATAAATCAAGACTAAGCGTGTTTTATTAGAATTACGCCCTCTCCGCCTTCGACTCCGCCGCCTGCCTTTCTGGAGAATATCACCGCCGACCCAGCCAAGATTAGTATATCTCATTATATTTGAATTTTATTAGGTAATTTAACAAAGATAAATACTAGAAAACATACCATTTGAAAGCATTCGTAGATACAAATTTACATGCACATATATCTTCAATTATAGAATTACACAAAATAGATTTATACATTAAGATGTAATACATATTTTTGAATATTTTTTTATACAGGATACAATGCATTGAAAAATAAGTTGTGCGTGGGTACTTATTAAATAAGATTTATTCCTACGACATTATTCGCAAAAGCTGAAAGAGTATCATGAAAAATGTCAATTTTATTGTTTCGGCAGTATATTTATTTATTAATTTATTTATTTATATATGGCATTTCTACCATTTACATATATGTGGTATAAAGAGTGCTTAAAAAAATAAAAAAATAAATCGAGTATGAAATATTCATATACTCGTACTATACACATTATGAATTACTTGAAATACATATATATTTTAAAGAAATTATACAATAACAAAATACATTAATCAATCAAATTATAACTATTCCAACCCAATCTTCTGAAGATGATTTGCTCTTTTTGATAAAAATATATTGGTCACTTTATTTTTTAAGTTAGGCAGAGATAAACTAAATATATTAAAATGTGATGCATATTCATTCCCGGTATTCTGTAATCTAACAATAGGTGAGTTATATTGAGCTACCGTTCGAGAGTAGATGTTCTGCTTAACCTAGGTGGTACATAGAATGAAATCAATTTCAGTAGATCAGGGGTATCAAACATTGGTTTTATTATTTTAGATAAAGTCGTAAGATCGGTCGATGTTCTTCGTTCTTGCAATTTAGTTAATTTAAGAGAGTCTAAAATTTTGTTATAATTTAATTGATTAGCAGAAAAACCCATCTTAAAATTAATATATCTAAGAAATTTATTCTGAATTATAATATATTAATTTATATATCATATTCCCGACACATGCGGGCCATAGGTGTGTGGTATGTAGCATTATTTGAAAACAAAGGCAGTTTAAATATTTCCCGATGTCTGAGTGTTCTCAATCCCGCATTTATTTGTATTTTATTTAGGAGGTTAGTATCTACATCTATCTCATCTGAGATAGCCGGTTAACAGCAGCTGCAGAGCCACCCCTATCTACAGTTCACCTTTACACACGGCGAGGTGTCGTGTATATTATATATTTTTTGGTAAACGAATTTAAACATTTATAATTTATTTTGAATATATATGGGATATATATTAAACAAACATGTTAGATTGTTCTTAGAATTTTGACACGGAGCCTAACTTTATATCTTCTATTATATTTTTGTTCATTTTACGCCGGTGTCTCTCGGAACGGAACTCCGGCGTATCACGACGTTTACCTGTATAATTATTTAGAGTAAAAATAGCTACAATTTAAAATTAACGGCTCTTAGTCCCTATACCGAATTAATTGCAGTAAAATATTTTCTGAAAAAAAAAGTTACGCGGTTTTGCAGTGTCACCGACGATATTTTTCACTGTCAAATGCATTATCACAATGAAGATGTTCTGCCCTATGAGAAATTGGACATTAAAAAAGTTTTAAAGTATCCAATCGTACGGTAAATATTCATGAAAATGTATGACAAAAATAATTCTAAATGTTATTTAATATTTGTATATAACCGTTGCCGACTTTTCTATGTCTATGGGTTTCGAGACGTACCCGTCTCTTCGTCAAGCCACCAATCAAACCAACATGCAAAACCCACTGTACACCTTCACCATAGTTGTTGCACAAAAATATAAAACCAACGCGACATGCATTTCAATAAGCTGATTAGTACAAACATGCACTGATTAGATTATGAAAATATTATAAGTTGTTTGAAAAATAGTTGGAAAAAGGGGGAGGGGATGGAGAGAGGGGCTTGAGTTTAATAGGTTTAGGGTGACCATTACCATGTCAGATGTTCATTGTTTTATAATTTTTGACAGCGCCCTCTGTTGGGCGGTCTTGGATTCTGTGCGGTGTTCAGTTACAAGCTTGAAAAGAGTAGCAATTTTACCGACATTTGAAAATAGAATAGGCATTTCGTTTGAAAAGTGAAGTTAATGTGAAAACTTTTGTTTGAAAGTGGAAAAGATTTTTTTTTCTTATTTTATTAGGGTCTTTTATGAAAACATGATAACATCGGTTAAAAACAAGTTATTTGCATTTATCAAATATAATAAGCATATAAACAACGAAAACAGAAAGCCTGTGTATTAATAAAAATGTACTCAAACATAAAAATAATATCACCCCAGGGCCCAAATTACAATGGGAAGTTACTTCGACTGTTTTTAAAAAAAAAACGACATTTGTGAACGAAAATGAGTATATTTGCATGAAAATTTAAAGTATCTTCGTCGATAACATATAATTGAACATGTTTGGAAGAAAAAAATGTATGCATATTCTGCTTTTCATACGGAAAACTTAATTTTACTTTGTTCATAAAATCTAAGATAAATATTAACTTCCCATTGTAATTGAGGCTCAGAGGGGCAATTATGAATCTTCTCTTTCCCATAGTGGTTAATTTCGGGAAGTTTATTTTTTACGTGTGGCTAATTTTTGGTTCATATATGGCCACACTGATGATTAAACGTCAAAAAACAAGACCGCGTGGAACCAAACATGATGATTTTCAGTTAGAACATTACTGCAACCCCAAAACACTTAATTCGGCTGAATTGATTAAACTGTATTATTTTTTTTTCGTTTTTAAAACAGACCGTAAACATATTAATATTATAGGTATAACGAAATCACAATATGGCGCCAGCAGCGCCAGCGCCATCTATCATACATATTTGTACATGTTTATAATGAATAAAGCAGTACTGTAACAAAATTACCATATACAAAACAATTGTACGTACAATTATTGTATATAAGATGGCTGAAATACTGGACACTTTTGAACGAAAAGTACTCAGAAGAATATGCGGACCAGTGAGAGAAAATAATCTGTGGCGCATTCGGTATAAAGTAGAACTACAATTTATACCAGGCCCGATCATCTCGGCACATACGACGTTGCTTAGATTACGATGGGCTGGACATGCACAGCAAATGCCTGACTCACGTGTTCCTCAAAGAATAATGAGGGGACACCCGGGTGGGAGATCAGTGGGAAGGCCCAGGCTGAGATGGGAGGATGCAGTGAGAAAGGATGCGGCGCAGTTTCTCCAGGTGGCAAATTGGAAGACGGCGGCTGAGGACCGACAGAGTTGGAGGCGAAAGTTGCAGGAGGCCATAGCTCGATATGGGCTGTAGCGCCATCGGAGAGAGAGTAACAAAACTCAAACAAGCGTTTTATTAAAATACGCACTGTAAAAGTATTTTCCAGACCGTTCATAATACCAGCCCAGTATGGCATGTGGCATTTTTTTTATTTTTTTTTTATTATATTGAAAACATATTATACATAATTATATACAATATTCCCAAGGAGTTTTTTTAAAAAAACTCATTTAGGGACATACAGATAATATTTTTTTTAGAGACGTTTTTAAATTTTAAACTATAATATTATTTAACAAAAGCAGAAAAATTAAAATTATGATATACTACAAATTAAAAAGGGTATGAAAAATACTTGAAAATAACAGAATAAACAGAATACTAGGCATGGAAATAAATTCAAAATAATGTTTACATTATGCAATCTGGGAAAGAAAATTGAAAAAGTTTAAAAATTACATGGATGTATATATACATACTGAACTAGTACAAAATAAAATCATTATGTAGACGTATATTTTCAAATTGTACATTTTAATAGGTTCAGTTGCCTTATGAAATAAAATATAAAATAAGCATATTATTCAAATCATTGAAAACATTTTCTTACCGTCTTCTTCATACTGTTGTTCGGGGAATTTTGCATTCAGATAATAAATACTAATTGCCAACAACGAAACATAAAATATTTCTGCTTTATATAACATTATAAAACTATCACTTATAATTTGCTTTATTTATAAATCTAGTAATAGTTATTTATGGATATATGGCCCACACATGTACCTCCATTACAAACTAACGGAAAAGTGAATCATTTTTACATCATAATATGACGCAGAGATAAGTAAATAGTTTTTACAAAAAATATGTTAAAGGTTAACAAATTGTTTTCTATCTGAATGTTTTTAAGGAAAATAATCGGTAAAATCGAATGTCAAGTCATTGTATAAAAAAGTGATATTCCGACCGTCGATTTAGGTGAGATGAAAAATAAGTAATTAAACATTTTTTATCAATATTTTGAGTTTGTCCAAATTTTTTTTTTTTTTTTTAATATGGGCAGAATGGTGAATGTTACACAGTGTGTAAAGTGGCCACTTAAACCAGCCAATGACAGGTCATAAGCCCTGTATATACCTAGACTTCTATATTACCTCAACATATTACAACAGAGATGAAAACCATTAAAAAGAAGACAAGGCATCTACAAAAATTTGGACTAACTTAAAATATTGTTGATAAATCCACCTAGAAGTATAAAAATTGAAAAAATAAAATTTTTAGGCGTTGCCTAGTATGTAGGTGAAATAATTTAATTAGATGAAACTCACCTGCATCAATAAAGGTTTCAGCTCTTTAACTTCACAAACATCAAAAGATAAAAGAATTGAAGGAATATAGATGTTCAAATATGAGCAGAATGGTGAATGTTACACGCTGTGTACCATTCTGCCCAAAGTGGGAGCTTAAACCAGCCAATGACAGGTCATAAGCCCTGTAAATGCCTAGACTTCTAAATCACCTCTTAAATATTCTTCATCTCTGTTAATAATATGTTAATGTTAACAGCTCCTCAGGGAGTTGAATCCAGTCCTTGTCTACAAAAATTTGGACAAACTCAAAATATTGTTCTATATTACCTTATCTTAAATGTTTTTCGCCTCTGTTGTAATATGTTAAACATTTTTAAAATGAAAATATTTTTGAAAATAGTATTTAAAATTCTAGATATTTGGAGAACTTACGAACTGTCATTGCCTGGTTTAAGTAAACAATTACACGCTGTGTAACAAAAAATATTATTTATTTTTAAACTAAATTTAATAAAAAAGTCGCTTAGATACCAAAATAATATTAAAATCCCTGAATCCACACAAGTCATAGTCAAAATTGTTTTGTCTTCAAAGGTGTCAAAAATTATAATAATCTCCCCAATGAAGTAAAAACTATTAAATCTAATATATCTAAATACATTTAAAGTAAATCAAAAGAAATTTTTAAACAAGTGTAAAAACTGCATTCAATTTTAATTAGTATGAATTATTTTTTTTGGAGATTCAGTTATTACATTTACTAGATGCATAAAAGTAGATATGTATAAAATAAAAAAAAACATGTACCATTTATGAAATTTATTAAAAAATAATAATAAAGGGGACCAGTAAGGTTTGAACTTTCGAAAAAATCGATATTTGTTTTTTACATAATCAGTTAATACAATCTTTTAAGAACATTTTGGCGCAAAAAAACTTCGATATTCGCAAAATTGAGTTCAGGAGAGCCAATAATGCTGAAATCTCATCCACACGATAAAGGTTTCAGCTCTTTTACTTCACAAAAGTCAACAGATGGAAGAGTTGAGGAAATGTGGATGTTCAAACCTAGGCAGAATTGTGAATGTTACACAGTGTGTAAAGAGGCCACTTAAACCAGACAATGAAAGGTCATAAACCCTGTAAATGCCTAGACTCCCATATTCCCTTCTCAAAAGTGTTTTCCCTTTCTGTTGCAACAAATTTAAATTTGAACAACTCCCTAGGGAGCAAATTCAGCCAGTATGTAAGCATTTGGACATACTCAAAACTTTGTTGAAGGAGAATACTTTTTGACTAATTTGTTGTAGTTTTTTTTGTGTCTCCATGTTCTCTTCATTTGGAAATAAAAATAGACACAACTTATGTTAACATCCAATCTTTATATATATAATTCTTCCGTACGTGTGATGTCATCGTACTCCTCCTAAACGGCTTAACCGATTAACGTGCGGTTTTCAGAGAAATATAGATCTTTGCGCTGTGCGTGTTCATAGATATTAAAATCTTCAATCGAATATGTAAAAAATAAGTTAGGAGAATAAATGTTTTATTCATCGATCTACCAGGGTTGCATTCGAGGAGAATGCATTGACAAAAATGGAAAGATGTTGTTTTTTTGTGTATAAAAAAGTTTGTTTTTGAATGTTTACAAACAGCATTTGTTTTTTGTGGACCTCAATCAGATTTTTTCGTTAAATTCCTCATAACTTCCACCCATTTATTCATTTTTATGGGATTTTTGGTAACACTAAAATAATATTAATTTCAATTCATTAAAAAAATCGTATTCCTACATAAGTACACCCATTTTTTGGTGAGACGACCGGAGTTTGACGTTTGCAAAAAGAATGCCATATTTGAAAAAATATTTATTTTATGTTTTGGAATTCAACCATAAACAAGTACCTAGGTACCTACTTAAATTCATTTTGGAATTTAATCACAAACAAGTACCTAGGTATCTACTTCAATGAAAAGTCATTTTCCAAGGTAATAAATAGCAGGCAAGCCAATCAGGCACACCAACGTCTGTCGGGTCCGCTAGTAACTTTATAAAATGTATTTATTTCATGTATAATAAATAAATTTAAAAAAATAAAACCTCAATTTCATTCAATATTTTTTTTCGTTTATTTCAGTGAGAACTTTTATGATTCACGTACAAAACATTGTATGGATTTGTATCCATCATGAAGTGTTATCAGGGTAATTTTGATTGGCATTTTTCTCCTAATACTGATTTGATTTACAACTAATTAGTGTAGTTAGCGTTTAATTTACAAAATTCCCAAAGGATTTGACAGCCAAGGGTATGATTTCGGGCAGGATTTGATACAAGATGTCATCCATCGTTTCACCTGGAAATAAAAATAAAGTTATTTGAAAAATCGACAGCATAATTAATTTATTTATTTCATAATGAGGATGTGAAGTGGTTTTAAAAAATAAGATAAATATTATTCTATCAAGATAAATATTTTTTTGTTTGTACACCATTTTGTGAAAAGGACGCAAATTACATTGTTATGTTATTTGTTACAATCAATATAGTGTAAAGTTTCCGCAAACCAAGTTTTGTAAAATTTCCTTTGAAAATAAACGTAAATATGGAATATCTATGAATAATTGGTTTCAAATTTTTGTTTAGAATCACCTTAACATGAAAACATGAATTATAGATAGTAAAATACACAATAATAACAAAATTAAACGTGAAGAAATGAAAAATATAACAATTCAGGTTGAACTTGCCAAAAAAAGTGAGGTTCTTGTCTTTGATACGTGTACAAAATAATATAAAATAGAAACAAAAATGCATAACAAATAAAATAAATAAATTAATAAACAATTAAAAACTGAATAAATATTACACCTTTATAATCATAATCATAGTTCTCTTTCCGCATCTAATGGTGCATAGGGCACTGCGTTGGTACACCAATCGCAGTGTATTTTGATTATTTTTGCAACATGAAGGTAAGACGATCAGTCTTTCACTTCAGGTACCAGTCCAGGGACTATGAAATATTCTAGAAATATAATGTCAACCATGTAGGGAATCGAACATGGTAGGCAAACGCGCCGACCACTACGCCACGAGGCCGACCAAAGGGCGAGGCCAAACAAAGTTATGTCACCTAAAATTAAATTTTATTATCACTTTAAGAATTCGATTCAGTGATTTAATTCGGTGAAATGTCTGAGTTCTCAATGTGACCTAGCGTAGTTTTTTAGTCTTACATACAAACTTAATGTATAGAGGTTATTTTATTTCAAAAGTGTCTTTTTTGGAGGCAGTTCGTACAAATAACTTTATAAATTGTTTGCAGTCTGTCAAAAAACATTAGAAAATAATTTGTAGGGTTTTGCTAGTCGAGGGTTGGTGGAGCTCCTACCCCAGTTGGAGATTGACAGAAGACACGAGGTCGCTGTTTAATGCGTATTTATTACATGGCAAATCAATAATGAATTGTGTCGCGCGAGTGTTACTGCGATGGGGAGTTTAAAAAAAAATATTTTTGAGCCAATCAACAGGCCCTAATAGATTGCCATTAATGAGTGCACTTAATCTAAACATTCTTAAAATCTACTTAAATTAACAAAGTGTTTAATCAACAAAAGGTATGTATATAGCATTATCTAGGCAGAAATGGCAAGTGTGACATCGCGAGTCAGGAGAGACAACACCGCTTGCTTCTTAAATGCCTACCCTTGCTGTAGGAACACATCGACAGTACCGTTTAGTGAGATTTCGTTCACTGTTCTAAGATCCTTGGCAGAGGGGAAAATAATCCGATGCTAGTTTCATAATTTCCCACAGCAAAGACAGGATTGGTACGCAAGTTACGGCGAGGTACATTAAGGTTTATCTGAGCAAGGACATCATGGGCATCTATACAATTAGATATTAATTAGTGCAAGAACATCAAACCAGCCAAAATCCTTCTGAATTCTAAACTAAATATATGAAAGTACTCTAGACGATCACAATAGTTGATTATGAAAGTATTTGATCAGATTTTAAATATTAACGATTTAAAAAATTTACGTTGCATTGATTCAATCCACGTAATATGAATATTATAATTAGGAGACCATACTATAGAATTAAATTCAAGGAAACTACGAACAAATGATTTATATAAAGTAATTGCAATTTTCGGGCTTTTGAATGGCTTAGACATTCGCCAAATAAATCCACAGATTTTGGACGCTTTCTTTGAAATGTGGTCAATGTGATGGTTGAATTTAAGTTTGTTATCAAAAAGTATCCCAAGATCTCGAATTATCTCGACGTTCATCAAAAGTGTGTTGTCGATTGAATAATTGAAAACGATTTTATTTATTTTTCTTGTGAATTTAATAGACATACATTTATTTATATTAAAAAATAAGTCGTTTTCATGACACCAAGATAACAAAGAATGTAGGTTATTTTGCAATTTGTGACAGTCATCAATTGATTTTACAATTTTGAATATTTTAAGGTCATCTGCAAATAAAAGATATTTGAAAAATTTAATTTAATTTGTGTTGAAGTAACTGTACTTGAAATACATGCTAGAACTGACTGACTGACTGACTAAACTGACGAACTGACTAAACTAAACTGGGCGATACCACGCCCTGTTTTCTGACTATAGACCGCGTTCCTTTGTTGTTCATTTCTCCATGTACTGCATGACGTTGATCTCATGATACGCAGAATGTAATGTATTGAATTCAATAGAAAACGCTGACTTGCTTCATCGGTCGTATCCAATTGCAGACAATAATTTACAAGCCGTCGACTACTAAACTAGTTTTTTTTTTCAGTATTTTTGTCGTTTGATTATTTTGTTTAGCCGGTTTCTCGTTTATTTCTGTAAATATTATTATCATCGTCATTACCTTTCCGCACCGAATGGTGCATAGGGCACTGCATTGATGCACCAATCACAGCGTATCTTGACAATTTTTTTGTTACATGAAGATAAGATGATCAGTGTTGCCATTCCAGTAGCTCAATCACAAATAACTATCGACGTGCTAATAAGCGACATGACAAAAATTTCTCATCGTGGCTGTTTATCGTATTCGCGATCACAATGGAACATCCGTGAACACCTAATATTGAATGTCGAAATATTTACGTTTCGCGACGAATAATCCTGCTGCACAATCACATATTTGAATTTCACAGGTGTAAATATAGAAAATATTCCAAAACTGCTATTTTTATTAATTTATTTATTATTTATCATACTATTTGTTGTATTTAGCTGGCGCGGTGGTTGGCAAGCGAAATGTCAAGAAAAGCAGTCGCCATAGTAATTGTAATTTAATTTTCACTTTTTTGTATTAGATACTCCTTACCATTTTGCAAATGCAATATATTGTATTATACTTTATAGTAAACGCCGATTTTTCACCAATGAAGTGTATTTATTTACGAGGAAAACAAAAAAACAAACCGACACGAGCGTTGACTTAGAGATTACACACGCGTTGACCTATGACTGCGATAACTTAAGCATGTTCATTATTGTTCATTGTGATCGCTCAAATGCTTAGCATGTTTTTAAACACGTCGAAAGTTATTACTGAACTTCCACATTGTTGTACAAAAATGTCTATATAGACATCATAATATTATGATATACTTATGAGTAAATTATTGTTTTGATGTTAACTGTTTTTTATGATTTTTTGACAGACTATACCTATTCACTGTGGGATTTAAACTTAAGACTTCTTTTGTTTGCATGTTCGTATTGAGTTTGTTCGTAATCTCTCTTTTTAAAATTATTTTTACTTTATAATTTTAATAAATAAACAGTATTTAATTAATGAATCATTAAATTTTTAAAAAAAATTAGAGTATTAAAAGTTATTCTTACGATACCATATGAACACCATCTAAATAAATATTATACGCCTTTGATGTGTTTGGATATGCCTACTGTAATTTTTAATAATGTTCTATATTCAAATTATTCTGAAAGGCAGATTTGGAGATGGACATTGTCATCCCTCTGCTCAGGACATGAATGGACATAAATATCGCTGGCCCAAAGCAATAACGAGATATATCTAAAGAACATTTTCTGCTATAATCTGACTTTGAAGTGTGCAAAGGGTCTGATTGAATTCAATTTTTAGAAGTAGATTATGATCATCATATTTTCACATAGGTTAACTATCTAACTTCAATACTTTATAATTTGAAAACATTTATTTATTAACATATCTGCATGTTTTGTTTTTATTTTACACAGATAACGCGTCAACAAACTATTTGATACAATCCACAATACTGGAATATGTGACCATTACAACAATATATTTACCGAGGCTGATATTTTTTATGACAATGCATGTAAATTTAGGTCAAAAATCATAGAAATATTGAGAGAAGCAGATATTTAATTAATTTTATTATAAAATACATATTTTTCATTTCTTATATTTAACGTAATTTAAATTATTGTAATAAGTGTAAACATTTTTTTGTGAGTGTGCATGAGTGTCCTGTACTAATGTGCCAAGAAATTGACAATATTTGTGAACATTCTGTTTGTTTACTCAATAAAAAAATAAAAAAAAATAAAATGTGTATCTGAAATTTCGCGTTTATATCACTGTTGCTTGGTGTTGTAATTTAAATTATTGTATTAAGTGTAATTTTTTTTTTGTGTGTGCATAAGTGTCCTACACTAATGTGCAAAGAAATTTTCAATATTTGTGCACATTCTGTTTGTTTACCCAATAAAATAAAATAAAATAAAATAAATAAAATGTGTATCTTTCTCGCCATCGACAGAAAAACAATGTTCAACTAACCAATCTATAATTTCAAAACTCTTGACTTTGAATCACAAGAAAATGATTCCCCTTTTCCCACGTAAATCATGCATCCATGAAAGCCGTCATCATCATCATTCCAGTATCCTCACTTAATAGTGCACATGTTACTCCATTACTACACCACTTGCAGCGGAACCTGATTTTTTTGTTACATGAAGGAAAGAATATCAAACTTATGCTTCAGGAACTTCAAATTTTTTCCGTAAAACAGCACCTTGTTAAATAAATGTTTCACGCCAATCTTGTCAGGAATTGAACCCGAAACCTCGTGCATGGCGGGGAAATGCCACGAGGACATTCTTTTAGAATATAAGGATACTCACGCTTCCTTTATCCAATTCGCAGGCCTTGGCAACGCAAGATGGTTGGTAAGTTTCTTGACAGACAGAATTCTCAGTAGTCATTTGAGAAACGGGAACGGGTTTCTTGACCCAGTCGATAACTTGAGAACCGGAAACCTAGAAATTTAAAACAAAACAATATGTGAATATTTCATTTAAATTATTTATTGACAATTCTTGATGGAATTCCATTGTAATGATGTAATAACTTTTATTTGCGTATAAGTTATTAATTTAAAAAATACTTGGTACACTTCCAATTTTTTATTTTGACCAATTAGCGCTTTCACCCTCTAATGGGCATCTTCAGGCTGGTAAATATTATACAGTGTAAGGATAATTTGTATAAAACTAAATATTATCTTAAGCGTGGGTATATTTAAAAATAAGTTGAAAAAGATACAGTACTTAAATTAAAACAAAAACACAAATTGAAAAAAAAATCTGTGGATCATTAGGTGTTAACACAAGATGTTTCGCCTTCTTTTAAATTTAATTTTAATGTGCACTCAAAGTAAAACAGAATGGCAAAAATTGTACATTATAATGTTTATTTTTTTATTTTAAGCGAGCGGGTTAAAGCTGATATGCTTAGATATATTTTAACGATAGTTAGCTGTTTATAATTATTATTTTTTTATTTATTATTTTTTTAGAAGTTAATTAAATTCGTTTTTTGTTATATTTTATATGTTACATTCCCATTTTAAATCATCTGTTATTGTTATTTCGGGGTCTTTTTGTTGTTTTACAGCTTTCAAATCTACACCATTTAGACTTTATATAAGTTTGGGGTTTTTAGAGCCGATCGATATCAAGAACTGTAGATTTGTTAACATTTAATGTGAGGCTATTCTCCGTCAGGTATCACGCGGCTGGTTTGTTTATTTGGAGATTCTAGTAATAATGAACGGACTTTAAGAGTTATTTAGATCTAAATGCATTGCAACAGAGAGGGCCTGTCTATCCCTATGCAATCACGTTGATCGGTTGCTTCGCTGCGACGTTAAGGAAATACAAACAAACAGACAAACACACTTTCGCATTCACATTTCGCTTCTCTATTGCAACACATTTAGATCTAAATAGGGTGGAAATCCACGGGCGGGTCAAGTGGTCATCTTACCAAAAAGACATCGGGTAAGGTCTGGAGGTAGTCCAAGAATTCGATGTAGGCTGTTAAGTGGTTCTCGTTAATGGTCGGTTGGAACCAAGCAGCGTGGACGTAGAAGCCGAATGGAGCCCTGTTTCCCTTGTACTGCTTATTGAACTCGCTGATCATCCACTTCACGAGTTCATCTTTCTTAACCGGGCTGGAAAATGAGAACACAAGTAAAATTAATTTGATTGGTAATACGGATTTATTGTGATGTTTTTTCTGGGTTATTGTTCTGTGTATTTAAACGCCTTGCCATCGTTTCGGACAGTTTTACAGCGTTCATCATCTGGGCTGATGTATTTGAACTGTTTTACTGTATTTTAGTCTAATGAACAAATTGTTTTTGGGATTACCTCTAAGGCTAAGGACTATTAGACCTCTAAATGCGCATTGTACGATGTTACGTCTTCTCTGTACTTTTTTACGGCGTCGAAACGTGGAGACTCTCCAAGGCCACTTAATAAAAGATAATTGTTATGACTTCATACCTATCCTTATCGTTACCGGTAAGAGCATTATCGAAGGCATAATTTAACGTAGAAATAAAGGAAAATGTCACAAAAATGTATGTGATTTTAAATGCTTGTATTTCTTTTCAAAAACAAAAAAATCAAAATTTTGCTTAGGCCACTTTCATGTTCAATTTATTATCTTTAAATTATTAAAATTAATTTTAGTTCAATATTAGGTCTTTATTGAGATCCCAGATACCTAAGTTTAGTCTAAATTTGAAATGGCGTAATCTGCCGCTCTAAAAGTAATTATATTTTAGTTACATAAAACTTTCAAGTATATTTTTTAACAGAAATACCTTTAAAATTTATTTTTTTAATGGAATTTATGTTTTTTATTTTTTTATTATTGCGCGATTAAAAAAAACATTCGTTTTAAAATGGTAAAATCGTATGATTTCCTCATTTTGCGTGCGTTTTACCAGACTACAGCCTTAATATTTTTTTCCGCCAATGCAAACCAGTGTTTGTAATATTTTAGACTTTGATCAATAGAAGAGTTAATCAGGATTGTGAAACATAAATAAGCATCCTAAAATAAGAATCCTAATAAATTTGAAGAAGTGACACTCGAGAAACTGATCTAAGGCGTAGATGTTCGGGAAATTCATTAAAGTGGAAATATCTCGAAAACAAAGGAACTTTTACCGAAGTCATATTTTTTTGCATTTTTTGGTGAGTCATGAGCTGGCCTGACACCCTTTTAAAGAAATACCTCAAATTATGGACACCTGTACATACAACTTTAAAACAAAAGTCTGCTAAATTGCAAACATACGATTCGTCAGCAGGTTCTTTTTTTTCTTCAATGTTTTATACTTGTTTCGGATTCATTTTCTTTTATTCAAGTGTCAAGCCATTCCTTCCTTTGATTCCGGTGGTCCTTGTTTTGAATCCCAATGTACCTACTTCTCCCTGACGGCGAGTCAAGAAAGCAACGCGTAACAACACAACAAAAAAACCGTACCGCGAACAACAGCGAAAACCGTACCGCGAGCGTGACAGTGATTTCGAATCACCAACATATAAGAAAAGTGCAAAGTGACCAGTGCAAACGATAACGGTGTCTTTCTGGACCAGTGCCAAAGGGAGGAAACCGTAAGTCCTTACTCCTTCCATTAATTCCAGGATTGACACTGAAAACCATAACGTCAATTAGTTTATCTAAAATCAAACGTTCCCTGTTTTCTTCGAACACGCGTATCGCGAGAGGGCAGGCCTTGTTTACAGTCCCGAGGTCGAAGGTATCGAGCATCCAACAATACTTAACCTACACTAATAATATTTTATTTGAAAAACATAAAATAACATTGTACCATATTTAGTTTTTATATTTTTTTAAGAAATAATATTATGTATATATGTTAGAACTTTGCTATACGCACCTGCTGTCGAATTGCATTTTATGCAGTTCAGTAGGACTTGATAATTTGTATGTTAAGTTTTCTATGCTTTTGATAAATAAATAAAAAATATTAAAAAAGGCTCCTGGTGTTGTAATCATGTGCCAATTTGTGTTTATACTCGGAGTGCGACGCATGCGGACAAACTAAGTTGTACCAAAGTAGAGCCCTAACTAATAATTTGTGTACAGATTTGTGCATTGATGATATTGAAATATTGTGTCTCTGGCGGATTGGATAAAAATATACGCACATCTCGACGCAAGCGTCAACCATCGAGCAGACGGTGTTTCCCTCGTCTTTCCAGTTGATCATGGGGATGACCCACACGTCGGGGAAGGACTCGTCCGGGCAGGGGCCGATCAGGCACTCCTGGAGGCTCTTGGATTCTGTGGTGTATGGCCACATTCCCGGTTCGATATAACGCTGGGTGGCCCAGGACAGGTCGTATAGGAAGCCGCTCTGCTTCAGCATGTTGAATTGGTTGTTTCCGGCCATTTGGAGGAAGGGCATACGAATTCCTGGAATAAAAAGGTTTTACTGCCATCATATACGTTCAAAGATAATTCCATATCACGGTGCAGCGAGATTAGAGACTTAGGAGTTATTTTTGATAGTAGATTGCTGTTTGGGTCTCACATAAATTGTATTGTTAGAAAGGTTTCCAAATTCTGAGCTTTATTTTAAGAATTTCCAAACCCTTTAATAAACCTTTGTAAATACATTGAAAACTTTATACAACACTTTTGTACGCAGTAATTTGGAGTTTGCATCCGTTGTGTGGAGCCCACAATGCATAACAAACATTGAAAGGATTGAAAATGTTTAACGAAATTTTTTTAAATGGGGGGGGGGGGGGAGGAGTGCGGAATCTGATAGTGCGCCGCGCTCCCCTCACTTCTCCCCTGCAGAAGTAAGCAATCATTTGTTTTTTTAACATTTTACTTTTAAAAATTTTCTTTGTTCTAAATTTTTTTTTAATATGCTAATATGTCTTTTTGCCCATACTGATCATTGTGGTTTCGGATGTGACAGGGTTTTAAGAACACGCTGTACGTTTATTCGCATAAATTATGGAAAAAGAATTATTAAACCGAATGTCTCCATGTTTTTTTTTTTTAATGTCTGAACTTTAGAATATTACCATTTCTAGTGGTAACACGATGTTACATCACTGCGCGCAAATGGATTATTTACCACGTCTTTTAAGAGTAAATTGTAACCCGTAAGTGTTTATCAAATTATTGTTTTTTTAAATGTTTTTTTAATGAAAGCGGCCTGGCTGTTTTTGGCAGAATATAGAATTGACCTTACGTCACTCGATAACACCAATTTTCCTATTTTTCAAAACTGTGGCTTTCTACATAACAACGTTAAATTAGAGTTCCATGACTAAATAAATGGAAATCGCTGCCCTAGATATTCGAGATATCCTAGATACCCTACTCTAGATATCTTAGATACCAGGGGCGAACCGTGTATAGAAGCGATTATGCGCAGCTTACCTTTTTATTTGACTAACCATAATAATGTTTTATCGTAACTTTATTTACAGAAAAACAAATAAAGAATTAACATTTATTTTTAATCATTTCCACCGTTTGTATAAATATAAATTTTAATAAAGCGCGCCCAGCGTCTGCGGTGAGCCAAGAAATTAGCCAATTATTCCAGCTTATCTTTTCATACAAATAAGTACACTATATTTTGAATGTACTCGTATTAACACCAGTGCGGGTTTTTTCTCCTAGGTTAAACTTGCACTACTACTACTACTACTACTACTACTACTACTTTTACTACTACTACTACTACTACTACCATCACAGCATTTCCCCGTAGGGGTAGACAGAGAGAATGGACCGCAACACACGTCTATCCTGGCATACATTCCTAGATTCTTCTACATTCATACATCTTGTCATACATACCCTTCGGTTCTGTCTGCTTTTGACATGACCAGACTTAAGATTTTGGTTTATCTGATCATGCCACGTCTTCCTTAGTCGTCCTCGTCTCACGTTGCCGTTAATTTTCGCCATATATACTTGTTTTACCATTCTTTCGTCGTGACCAAACCATCTCAGAGACCCTTTCTTAATCTTATCAATTATACTTGACTCAGATTTACTCTCTTGCCTGATTTCATCGTTCGTAACCCTGTCATACATTGATTTTCCACACATTCGTCTAAGAGATTGCATTTCAACCGCGTTCACTCGGCTTTCATCCTTCCTCTGCCAGTTCCATGTTTCACTTCCAAAACTTGCAGATTACACAAATTATTTGAAGATTCTTGATTTGGAAAACAGTATTTCAAACATTGTTTCTTAAAGACTGTTTTTCTTTGAGATGGTACTTTTGACATAAGACCATAATTACTTTCATGCGTCATACTGCAGGACATATAGCGCTCCATGCGGCCGTTTTTAGCACTATTAATTACTGGAACAATGCGGCCAGTTGACGTTTCAATTGAATACCTAATGTCGACTGAATTCATAGTGGTATTTTTTATTGAATTATATATTAAAGAAATGGATAATATATCTATATAATATAATATATCACGAAGTTACATCGTTTGAGTTGATTTCATGTATGAGAGTTGTTGTATCACACAGAACCACAGAAAAATATCAATTTATAGTATATATTACTTACATTATATTATATACCTTCTATGTAGGTACAAATATATGATTTTTTTTTTATAGCTTGCCCGTAAATAAAATCACCACTCGCCACTGCTAGATTACCTAGATACCCTAAATATCTGTACAGAATAAACAGCTTTTTCATCAGTAATATTGTTCCTATTAGAATGATACGAGGTAAGGTTTCTAATATTTGACCCTTGCGTGATTTTTATTTCTATAAAAAATACACTTGATTTTAATGATTCAAAGCATTCCATACCCTTGATATCTTCCTCGGGGATATTGGCGAAGTTACTGATGAGGGTCCTCTCGTCGGCGAACTCCTTGAGCAGCGTGTCCAGAGACGCGTTCTTCCAGTAGGTGGTCAGAGCCTCGTGCGAGATGGAGTGCAGACTGATCTCCATGCCGTTGGCGTGCAGCTCGTGCACGAGGGAGTAGTCGGAGTACTCGTGGGAGATGAAGAACGTGGCCGCGACTGGGCAGCCGTTGGGGTTCTTGCGCTTGTACAGAGCCTTGCGGTAGTCCAGGATGTTGACTGGAGTCACGGCGTCATCGAAGGTCAGGACGACAAACTGAAAAGTGATTTCAGATAGATTTCAGTGAGAGACTCCTCAATAACACTCATTGATGGACGTTTTTATTTATCAAAAATGTTCAGTTACATTTTTTAAATATAAAATCATGGCCCTCCGTTTTGAAAGCAGGGGGCCACTGTTGTACCTTCTCCTCCTAAATAGAAGACGAAAAGTACAAATGAAAAAAACGAAACAAAACACCACACCAAAAGAGAGACAACATTTTGTGCTTCGTGTGGGATTATATGTTAACCATAGAATTAAGAACAGTCCAGAAACCGCATACAAGCATCTAATAGAAGGCAATTAAACTACTCAAAAAGGAGTAGTTATACGTTTTGACCCATAAATTTCTTTGTATACGTCGCTAGTACGCAACTCCCGATTTGAATTCAAGTATTCCGTGTTCTGTCGTTTTAAAGTGTGGAAATACTGCTGGGATCTTAAAGAAACAGGAAGGGATCACATTTCACTGTAATTAGCAAATGCATGTGTAAGTAGCAAATGCATAACTTAAAAATTGAATTATTTTCCATCTGTCAGATCGTCGAAGAAATCAAAATAGACATTTCGTTCGTGTTGCCAGGGTAGTAAATTTTTTTACCCTACTTTTCTTTGCTCATCTAACGAGAAAACTAATAAAAATTGGACCTCGGATTAAACAACGCCGTGGTGGACATTTGACCGACAATATCTTTAAAACATTTAAAATAATTTAACATGATACAAACATATCCGTTTTATGTAAAATAAAATTTGTTTTATATCTTAAGATCTAAGTTCATTAATTCAATTACTCTTATTAAATGACCCTTTACTTATCTACTCTGTTGTGTCAATCAAGTTTTCCACGTGCACAATTAAATTTTAGAGACATTAACGAATTCCTTTTTTTTAACCTTCCATTTGTGTTATGGTTATTTTTTTTCCCATCTGGCAACATAACGCGGCGACTTCACGAATGCGCGCGGCGTAAGTGGGGGGATTTTTGGGCACAGTCCGAAATATGATTCTACGCTCCTTCTGGACTATTCCTAATTCTATGGTTTTATGAACATTTTTTTTACGCAAAATCATGGCCCCCCGTTTTGACAGCCGGGGGTCACTATCGTATTTTCTCCCCCTAAGTAGAAGACGAAAACATACTGTTTTTAAATCATACATATAAATATTGTAGTCTAATTAAAGACTTTCTTTGTTATTAATTAGATACAAAAATTGTCACGTTTTTGCTTCAAAACAAATGAACCTACAGAAACCAGCTCTGCTGTTAAACTAAAAAACTGCTGTAAAGCCTACGTAAGTGCCTAGTTATAACATTATCATAAAAAAATAGAATTGTTTAGCGATATAAGTAACAAAAAACAAATCGTCAAATTTTTATTTAAGTAGTTACGAAGTATATAAATATTAAATTTTGTCAATATTTTAATTTACACCCTGATTAAAAGTGTCAAATGAAATGTGGCTATTTAAATATTTCCCTTTTTAATTTATTCATAGCCATAAAACGTAAGACAAAATATTATTTTTAAAATTTATTAATCTTCTGTATTTTACGCAGCGATATGTTATCAGTAGGAAAAATTATTAGATTTGCGACATTTTTAATAGCTACATAAATCTAATCTTTCAATAATATTTCGATTATCAGTAATTAATTAATAACAGAAAATTATTGTTGCTATCCATTTGAATTTTCAGATTAATCTTTGATTGAATTACAATATGCAATGATAAGAACCGTCATCATTTTGTTTGTGTAAAATATTTGTAAGTACTGACTTGCAAAATAATTGTTTCATTTGGGATATTTTGTTTTAAACATTAATAGACATAAATATTATTTAAGCAGTTAATTATTTGAGAACACGCGGTCTGACTTTTCTTTATACAAACGTATGCACATATTTTCTATCTGAATTATTTTTTTGCACCACAACATACCAGGAGGCCTAATTACAGTGGTGAATTACAGCGCAGAACACCCAGGCTTGAGGAAAATTACATTAAATTATCACGAATACACAATATTTACCATTGGAATGCACCTGTATTTTCGCTTTATTGATTTTTTTCTTATGTGTGGTAGGACCAATCAAAAATCCATAAACAAGCCCTGTTTTATCTGGCGTCTTCGAACGTACGGAATACATATGTATATCGTAATTACGTCGATTTTTTTAAAAGTGATTTTTCTTTTTTTAAGTATTTTTACCCATTAAGATTATATCATTTTGTTTCAACAAAATACTTTTAAATGTTTTTCAAAACAAAATTACGTTATTTTTCTTTTTTCAATCAATAAAGAAAAACACTTTGAAAAATCCATCATCAAAAGATACATTGTTTTAATCACCTCCTTAATTTTATCTTAATGTCACTTAACGGATTTTGCCGGCGCTGCGACGATATGACAAGTAATTTTGAAAAACAGATAAGGTACCGACACCGAATATTTCATTTTGATACTCTTTAATAAAAGAAGGGAATCGGAAATATTAATCCTTGATTTTAGTTCGACAAGCAGTTATCTTTTTGCAGTAATCTTATCAGGAATGCATCTGTAAGAGAGTGACAGAAAAACTGTGTTTAAAAATACCCGTTCGTCAAGCTTCAGCAACCGCCTCTATTCTTAAATAAATTATAAACGAAAGTAAGAATACTATGTTCCCAAAAGGAAAAAACGTCGCCCTGCCGGCTAGTTTCAGGGATCGAAGTGTGAGCTGATTATGTGATTGAGCGGATGTCCAGGACCTTGAGAACCTGATCTCTTGGAAAGTAGGCAAGCCTGGTTTAGGCTCTCGGGGGCATCCGCAGCATATGGTCAAGCCAAGCTAATTGCCTCAGCTGTATGACAGTTGTCATCGGAGTTTGTTGCGTTCATTCTGTTATCACTTCATTCCTTTCAAAGCCAAACCACGGCACACCCAAAATTCTTCCGAGACACCTATTCTCAAAACTCAGTTTTTGATGTTTAGGGCCGTAGTTAGGTGCCACGATTCGAATCCGTAGAGGAGAATATGTGTTATGCAGGAGTTCTATATGCGGCATCCGATCTTTAGACAGCCTTCATACTGTTGAATGCGGCGCCTGCTATTCCTAGCCATACTCCCAGTTCATTTTGAAAGCTGCCATTTTTCTTAACATATTCTTCCAGGTGCTTGACTCGCTGCCATTTCGATTACTTGGGCATCAAGGCACGAAGCGTTACACAGTATATGGGTTTTTGCAGTATTGATTTTTAAACCCGTGTATACGGAGTACCTATTTAGCCTATTAACAGTGACGACCCCTGACTGAATCGTCAATTACGACTGTATCATCGGCATGCTCTAGATCACAGCATTTTGGGAGGAGATGAATATTCCTCGATCTAGAGGGATTGACTACCTCAGGTTTCCAGTCCATTAGGTTTATATAAAAGGAATGGTGCAAGGACGTAACCTTGAGGAACTCCGGTGCTGACCTCAAATCAATCAATCACTCATGATTTTCTTTTGATGTTGTATTTTGTAAAAGTAAATTATTATGCTTGTAGAGTTTTTAAAATACTGGTATAATGTATTAATAATGCTCAAAATGTAGAAGTCCTAAGGTATTTTATTTATAAAATTGATTTATTTATTTAATTAAAATAACATTTATAGTAAAAACACAGACGGCTCTGATTTAGTGATGCTATTTATTAAAATACAGCTTGGTGTGATAGATAAGACGCTTGCCATATGTACTGTTCGGGTTTGATCCCAGGTGATTCTCCACTTTAATTGAGCTTCTCGGCGTTTGTGGTACTAAACAGAAATAAAAATGAAAAGTATCCAAATGCTGTTGACAACGATGGCTAAAACTTTCATTCGCACAAAGCTCTATGGTGACGTCACTGCTCACAGCATTTCGAATATGTGTGAAACCTTCGTCACACGTACTATTTAACATCGTTAAATAGAGAATTCAATATTAGATGTGAAGTATGAATTATGTTGTGGGAATATGTAATTCCTAATCCTAACCAATTCGAAAATTATAATTCCTGTTCCTTGGGGTATAAGGATGTTACTTCTCAGAGGGTTAAGTCTCGATAATTCTAGGCTGCCTAATCCAATCTTACTTCCCAATGCTGCGGTTTTAATTATCGGGAATCCTCAAGTCGTCCAACTTTTGCGCAAAATTTTTAACCCTACTAATACGCTATTGGGTAAAAAAAATAAATTTATAGTTTGACAAAATTACGTCTTTATCTACTACATTTTTTATATAAATAGATATCTCTGGATTATGTGTGATCTGCCAAACTAAGTACAACCTGTTTTTTTTTTTTTTTTTTTTATTCGAAAATTTATTTATTAAACCTTACGGATTATTACATTCATTTTACAAAAATAATCTATAATTTTTTTATTCATACTCTGTAGTTGATAAAAATGTTTTTTACACCTTTTGAAAAGTTTGTCTGAGTCTATTGTTTAGTTTTGTCTGGTAGTTGATTGTATAATTTCAGTCTCGACTGTCCTTGTCTCGTTTTAGAAGGTTTTGTATGATATTTTTCTGGTATTCTCGTATTGTGTCCATGTTTATTACAATTTTTTCAAGTTTTAGTTCTTCGTCTACAATTACACTAGCAGCTAATTTATGAATAAATTTTAAGGATTCTAGTTTAAAGAGTTCAGTCAAATTTAATTGCTTAGTTTGTTTAAAAAATTCTTTAGTTGCTGTTAGATAAGGGAGGTCATATACTAAATTTAATATTTGTAATCTGTTAAGGTCATTTAAGACAGACATTATTTTGTTGGTAGCTATTTAGCTAAAATTATTACTTTTTGTTGATTTCAACAAAACATGACGATCTAATTGTGAATTTAGTACTTATACAATTTTATAATATTAAGTACCCCTTTTCTTTTATTTTTTATTAAATATATTTTAACCAACGTTCTGACTTCTCTCTACCGGCCCGGGTCATGATTTCACAATGATCGGCAATACATTGTATATTTTGGAACTAAAAAACCTGAAATTAGTTTGCTCGAATTCAGAATTTATGGTCGACCCAATGACCCATCCTTTTGTTTGATTTCTGGTAGAATATGAGTGTTTCTTTTGTGATTTAGCTAAATAATTAACTTTTACAAACGCTTTGGTTCTACGAATATACAACTGCCTTATATCTAAAATCCTGGATTCCTCAAATAACAATGCATTTTTAAAGAAATATTTTTTGTAGCGGCTTCAAAAAGTCAAATTTCTAAAAATTAAATATGAGAGGCAAGATGTATTAATTTGGAATTTAAATATACAATAAATAAAACAAAAGCTGATAGATAAACTCTGTTTGGCATATTCAAATTCAGCAGATAAAATTACTGTCCACCAGCGCTATTTTTCACATAGTATATTTATATTTTCTGGAACCTACTTGGTTCAAACTGTAAACACCCTTTCGTTGGGATTTATTTCCAAGTGTCCCTCTCATCGCGGTCTTTGTTTGTGATTCCTCAGAATACAAATAAATTATATTCTTCACATTTTTTCAGGGTTCATAATTTAATTTTTCTCTCACGTTTCACAACCGTATTTTACTAGCTAGGCAAGATTCGGTTTTGCACATTCGCTTCCATATTAAAGCGTACATTTTCATATTTCTTTCGTTAGTGTTTGTAAGTTCTTTGATCCTGAAAATCTTGACTGATATTCCATATTTTTAGATACTTAATGTTTAAAATTATCCGAGGAATAATAAAATCGTTCACTTCCCCGAAACTGTTTAAAAACACAAGCATCTTCCTTTAGCTTCGCACGTTTACTATCGATTTGTCATATACCTACTAAAGTCCTTAAAATATAGCTTGATTAGAATGACAGTTGACAACAAAAGTGACGACATAACATAACATAACGACAAAAAGTAACGTCTCGATTTATATTGACACACGAAAAATCATTCGTATCTGGCATTTTAATTTATTTTTTTAATACAATTCTTGACATATAAATCAACATAAATATATCGAATCAGCCTTAAAACTAAAAAAATAAAAAAAATAAACCTCAACAATGTTTGAGTATGTCCAAATGCTTGCAGACTGGCTAAATTTCCTCCCTAGGGAGTTCATGTTTAAATTTATTGAAACAGAGAGGGAAAACATTATTGAGAAGGGAATATGGAAGTCTAGTCATTTACAGGGCTTATGAACTGTCATTGGCTGGTTTATGTGGCCACTTACACACTGCGTAACATTCACCATTCTGTACATGTTTAAACATCTACATTTTCTCAACTCTTCCATCTGTCGACTTTTGTGAAGCAAAAGAGCTGAAACCTTTATTATGTGGGTGAGATTCATCCGGCTGAACCAAATCACCTATTAGGCAACGCCTGAAAACAATTTTCCAATTTTTATACTTCTTAATTATTTACGACGTTCTTACAAGGTAACATCATTTTGCAAAAACGTTAGAGATGAGACAAATTGATCGATGTAAATTGATCGAGGAAAAAAATAATTCATTTGATGTTGTTCATGAAAAAAAGTATAAATGTCTTATTTTTTGGTGGCTTGTTTTTGCGTTTTTATATTAATTTTTTGGAAACAGAGTTTTATGTTTGCATGACTGATAAAATCGATTTGATCGGTACATGATCAGTGATCAGTAATTAACCATCTCTAGTGACATTAGTTTGGCAGCTGTCTTTTAAATCAAGCTATATTTTAAGGACTATAATTTAATATTTTTTTGTAATCATGTCACGTAATTACACGGCTCTCACTGCAGTTAATTTTGTCATCATTAAATACATAATGTGGTCAGTAAATTGACATTATTCTAGATTTTCAGTAATACAAGGTAAGGTCTAGACTGGGACAGCGCGCAGCCTCCCTGGATTCTGATTCAGAAGTGAGAAAAACGTAACAATACGATTAAAACAAACCAGTAAATACCTGAGGAGTTTCAGCCACCGCCAGGCCTCCGGGGATGTCCACCCCGGAGCACCGGCATCCTGGTAGCACGCACTTCTGGGGGTCGCAGTCCGCGGCCGGAGCCCTGGGTACCTTCTCCAAGCTGCTGGCTGCCACGCAGGCGGCCACTGCCAACAAAACCACCAAGAGCTTCATCTTCACTTCAGACTTTACACGAGAATCTACCGCGGCATCAGCTCCACAGACATTTATAGCTCTGCATATCTTCGGTGATTATCAGCGCTGTTCCGATATACTGATAAATATCTTGATAATGTTAACATTATATTAAAACATTAACAATGAGTAATCCCACTAAAAACTGAATGAACGTACATGCATTTTTAAAATTAGTGGTTCAAGGGCCCATATTTAAATGAAGGTAACAGAGTTATTTTCAATCGTCTCTAAAATAATCGAACTTTATAAAATTTCTCTAAATTCTATAAAACGAATTTAATAAATTGAATATTCCAAAACGAAATTTAATAAAATATGTTTTTAATTGTGTTCACATGTAGGTATCAACGAAAATACTTTAAATACATTAAAATTTATACTAAAATATAAATATAAAATTTTACAAAAAAGGCATATGAATAATGAATTATTATAATTTCTCTAACTTTTTTCTTTTTAAAAAAAAATAAGAAACCTACTGACAAGCCGGATTCGCGGTTTAGTGGGTTTAAAGGTTTTAGCTCTTTAACTTCATAAACATCAACAGATGAAAGAATTTAAGTAATACAGATGTTCAAATATGGACAGAATGGTGGATGTTACACATTGTGTAAAGTGGCCACTTAAACCAGCCAAAGACAGGTCATAAGTCACGTAAATGCCTAGACTTCCATATTCCCTTCTCAAAAATCTTTTCCCCCTCTGTTGTAACAAGTTTAAACATAATATCTCCGTTCACACTGATCTCAAATTTGGTTATACTTTCTTCATGTATCTTCCCTTTCAAAAACCATTACCTATTTCGCTTTTTCAATATTCATTAGCAAATTGCTTTTCTTGCATGCATCGCAGACTTCTGTGTTAACCATGAACTATATTATTAAAATTTTATCCTCAATATTAATGTATTTATTTGATTTATTTACACCTTTCATCAAAAATACCATTTTACGTTCACTATGCCGAGTTAACAAGGGTACATTCTAAAATATAATAATAGTTATCAAATTAATAGAGAGCAGACTAATAAAATATAAACTTACTCGTATACACATTTTGATACATATACATACACACATACACACATACACATATATACATATTTATATATATACACACATATATACACATGTACAGTATGTACATACACACACACGTACATACACCCATGCGCATACACATACATACATTCATTAAACATAAACAATTAATTTGTAATGCGAAACTTCATGGTTACCATCTGTATATATATATTTTTAAATTATTCTTTATTTTCATATTTTATTTTCGACATCCAGTAAGAATCTCCAATCCGTGGCATGCATCAACTTTTCTGACTCCCTACGACCAATGTCATGAAAGAGCGAGGTCAACACCTTCCGCAACTTGACAACACTCCCGTCTTTCCACGATTCTGGCAAAAGGTTGTGGACCTTTTTGCCTACGTAATAGTGTTGTCTCGATGCCAGAACAGTGGTGACCCCTTCACTTAGTATCAGATCTCTATTAGAGTATCTTGTATTATGATTGTGGTTGATGCTTGGGTAAATATCTATTTTTTATGTATGTTTTTTAAATTTGTAGATACCTTCGTGCGGTTCTTAGTAGACGATATGCTAATGACAAAATCATCAATAAATCATGAATAAATTTATCTTTAAAGATAAATGTTTAGACATTGCAACGCAATTTATTTGCTTAAGTATGAACTATTGATTAAGATGTCAATCTGTTTAATTAAAGGTTTCCGACAAAGATCCATTTAGACTATTTTTGATTATTTAAATAATTACTCGCCTAGAGATATGACACGTAACACCTACTTTGATGTTTTTTTTACTTTATTTATTTTTTATTTAATATAATATAAAGAGTCACAACATTTTAACAAAAATAAATACATAACAAAGCAAAATTACAGAAACAAAAAAAACGAAACGAAATACCACACCAAAAAAAGAAGCAACTTCTTGTGGTTGCTGTGGACTATAATATTAATAGTATAATTAACAGATTACAACAAAGATGAAGAACTTTTTCGAGAAGGCAATATAGAAGTCCAGGCATCTATACAGCTTATGACCTGTCAATAGCTGGTTTAAGTGGCCACTTTACACACTATTTTTATTTTATTTATTTATTTATTTTTTCATTTTCTTTTATTTAGGAAACTTACAGGACAGTTACAAAGTTTAATATTTTCCACAATTAGACTTAACTCTAATGGACCAGTGAAGTTCAGAAATTATAAAGCAATTATATGTAAGGTTAATTATGAAAGTATAAAAAAGAGAAGGAAAACAAAACATAAATGAAAGTTGTTTTAAAATTAAAATTTAAGTAAAAAAAAGATATTTTAAAGTTTGTAGTAAGTATTTACAAATGGAAATAATATTAAAAATGTAGAAAATTTGTAACACTATGTAACATTCACCATTCTGCCCATATTTGAACATCTATATTCCTTTAATTCTTTCATCTGTTGATGTTTGTGAAGTCAAAGAGCTGAAACCTTTATTTATGTGGGTGAGATTCATGTGATTGAATTATTTCACCATCATACTAGGCAACGCCTGAAATTTTTGTTTTTCAATTTTTATACTTCTTCTTCAAAAGTTATTCATCTGTGTTGTAATCTGTTAATATAAACAGCTCCCCAGGGAGTTGAATCCAGTCCTAGTCTAAAAAATTTGGACAAACTCTAAATATTGTTGATAAATTTACCTGGTCCTCATGGAAGTATAAAAATTGAAAAGCAAAAATTGCAAAGTGGCCACTTAAACCAGCCAATGACAGATCATAAGCCCTGTAGATGCCTGGACTTCTATATTGCCTTCTCTAAAAAGTTCTTTATCTCTGTTGTAATCTGTTAATATAAACAGCTCCCCAGGGAGTTGAATCGAGTTCTTGTTTTAATCATTTAAGTTTAATTTAAGTTCATGTTTAAAAAATAAATGCAGGTATTAAATCATTTTTTTATAAATAAGTTCATTTACATATAATGCATGAATGCGCATGCGTGCGCACGTATGTATAATTATACACACACATTCACGCACCCCCACACTCACTCACACGCACATACACACACACCCACATACATATTATAACACGGTGAAGATAATTATAAAATAAGATATCAAGTTGCTTAGTGAAAATTAAAATATATTTAAAAAAAAAACGTATTTCCTTAATTTAAAAATATAAACTTAAATGTGACTTAAATATTAAAAAGTAACATTATAAAGGAGGTTGATAGACAAATATTTTTACCTTTAGCTTGGATTTTGGATAGACATTAATAATTTTTATTTCGTCAGGCAAGTTGTTATAAAAAAATATTACCTGATACATTCATCGAGTATGATTTTCATACGATAATTTTTTAGTGTGATTGATCTTTTCAACGAAAGAAAATACCGTTTTAAAAAACTTTAAAATTGCGATAGAGACGTCACAAGAGCAAAATTTTGAGTTACTATTTTTTTATCGTTTTATTTATTAGTTTTCGTTATTTTATTATTATTTATATATATGCACGCGTATGTATGTGCATTTGTGTATGCGTATATGTTCATGTGTGTATATGTATGAATATATAAATGCATGTTCATGTGTGTCTATGTAAGAATATATAAATGCATGTTCATGTATGTATATATATGTGTGTATGTATGTGTATGTATGTGTATGTATGTATGGATTTGTGTGTGTATGTACCTATATATAGTAAATATATATATATATATATCAGTGGCGTGTCGTCCATACATGCGATACATGCGGCGCATCCCTTTAATACTGGAAAACTACGTATGTAGTAAGTACATAACTTGTAAATAAAATATATGTACACTGTTATCATTAGAGCTCACATAAGAATATGTTTATGTGTGCCCTATTTCAAGATTTAAAATAATAAAAATCATCAAGTATTTTAATTATAGATTATTTACGTAATCGCCCCAAAAATCGGTAACAAGTAACCACACCTTAGGGAGGCCCGCGGCCGACTGACGGACTGACGCACTGACGGACTGACGGATCAAAGGTCCGTGGTTCAAATCCCACTCTACCCCAACTTGATTCCCATTTTCTAATAGTGGTTATTTATAACTCGTTGAAAACGGTCCTTAAAATGAAATATTTTGGTAAATCAGAAGAACGCAAATATTAATTTATATATTTAAAAAAAAAGATTTAAAGTATAAAAATGGTGTTTTTTTCCTCCCCATGACCGCATGCCCCGTTTCAAAAGTCACCGCACGCCACTGATATATATATATATTTATATTGTTCGTGTACATTTATATTAATTTTTATAACTTTTTTCATTGTTTTATATTTACTTACTATTTCTTCTTCTTGTCTTCCTTCCCTATTTTCCCGTCCCACTTCCTTTCACCCCTAGCGAACTGTACGTTTTGCTTTTTATATTTTTGTTCCCGTATGAAACCCGTAATTAGTCTTTTTATTTGTTGTTATTCTGTTTGTATTGTTTATAACTATGACTGTGTTGGTTTTTAAAAAAAATGTACTTGTATATGACTTTTTTCAAAAAGTTTAGTATTGAATTTCGGCATTTTAATATTATATTGATGTCTACATAAAGTAACTTGATATATAGATATTTTAATATTCTCTTACTATCTATATTTGTAAAATTGTTAAAAAAAAAATAATTTGTCAATTTATGGAACCACGGAATAACTCTATGGATGGAACATTAAAAAATCAAATAGTTCTTTTGTTAGGAATGTTTTCATCGTTTTCTGCATCCATCAACATTCGCATTGTAGATTATTTTAGCTGTTCTTTCGTTATCCATTCGTTCTACATGTCAGCATATCTCAGCCTTACACAGTTTACGGATCTCGACATTTGTGCACCTATCATACATCGTTTTGCCACACATTCGCCTGAGGGATTCGCATCATTTTTCCAATTCCATACTTCGCTCCCATACATTAGAGTTGGCACTAGAACTCCGATGTGAACTGCTAGTTTAGCCTCCTGCGATAAACATTTGTTTGCCAAAATAGATTTCAGTGCACCGTTCACCCTATTCCCGGCACTCACCCTCTTTTCAATATCTTTCTCGGTCTTTCCATCCTTAGTAAACATACTTCCCAGATACACAAATTCTTCTACCTGATTCAGAATATCTCCGTTCACACTTATCTCACATTTAGTTATATTTTCTTTCCTTTCAAAAACCATCACTTTCGATTTATCAACATTCATTAGCAAATCGCTTTTCTTGCATACATAGTAGACTTTTGTTACCAAGAATTGCAGGTCTTCTTGGCTGCTATCAAGAAGCACGGCATCATCCGCATACAGAAGACAGTTAACAGTTCTTTAAAACACTTTAATTATTAATCTTTGTACTATTTTCACTGAGTTTATAATACTTGTTTTGTTGCTTTGACGTTATTTTTAGCTGTATATGGCAAAAGCAACCATCTTACATCTAAATTTTTAAGCAGAGCCTTGAACGGCCTGGTACCATTTGATCCACGGACCGGTACCGGTTCGCGGCCCGGGGGTTAGGGACCACTGCTTTAGAGAATGAAGGAACGGAAGGCAATTACCCACGAAATTAAATGCCACTTTCTTCATGCTATTTATTAAACATATCTATTTAATGATGCTTCAGTGGTTTAAAAAATATTATAATATTGATAAATTAATAGTAAAAATGGATTAGAATAAAAATACTCATCACGTTTTTTGAATTTCTTTATTTTATTTTCTCTGTATCTCAATGTCCAAAAGGTTTTTTAAATGAAAAAATAAAAAATACACAACATATTAAAGAAATAGGTTTAATAATAAATAAATTTAAATAATTCAAATTTAGTAATTTTAACAAAAATAATGGACCGAATAAAATTTTTGTATTAAACTGATCTACATATTGCAGACTATACTTAATAACTTAACATTGAATGCGGTCTGTATTATAAAAAAAAAAGAAATTAGCATTTTCAAAATGAGGACTATATATGAGCTTCAGTAAAATGTTTGATATTTATGGTAAATAAATTAATATTCAGAAATTCAATTTCCCAAGGGGTTGGAGAGCCAGGGGTAGTTCTGAGGACATGTTGGTTCGCAAATTTTCATCCAGCGAGTTTGCTGAAATCACAGAATAAATTGTTGAAATGAAAAACAGTTTGTGCGTAAGACTGATCAACTTGCCATCACACGGTCGGTAAAATTTACAGAAAATAAAACGGGATTCAATTCCCGAATTTCTGCATGTAATACAAATGACTGCAAGTTTTCTCTATGATTATTCATTGATTCGTTTTTAGTACAACGATATATTAAATTTAAACATTAATATTTTGTAGCTCAATCACAAATAACTATCGACGTGATAACAATTCCTCAGCATGTTTGTTTAGCGTATTCGCAATCACAATGCAACATCCGTGAACACCTAATATTCAATGTCAAAATATTTACGTTTCACGACATATAATCCTGCTGCGCAATCACGTTTGAATTTCACCGGTGCAAATATGGGAAATATTCCAAAAATGCTATTTTTATTTATCATGCTACTTATTGCATTAAGCCGGCGGTTGGCAAGCCAAATGTCAAGAAAAGCAGTCGCCATAGTAATTGTAATTTAATTTTCTTTTTTTGTAAATGCAATATATTACTATTATCCTTACTATTTTGTAAATGCAATATATTGTATTATTTTTTTATAGTAAACGCTGATTTTTCGCCAATGAACTGTATTTATTAACGAGGAAGTCAAAAAACAAACCGACACGAGCGTTGACTTGGAGATTACACACGCATTGACTAATGACTGCGATAGCTTAAGCATGTTCATTATTATTCATTTTGATCGCTCAAATGCCTAAGCATGTTTTTAAGCACCTCGATAGTTATTTGTGATTGAGCTACTGAAGTATTTATTTTTAAATAAATTAAGGGGCATGTAAAATATGTCTATAGGTGAAAAAAAAGCATTATAGTTTTAGAGCAAGAACGACAGAGGAAAGAGTGTTGTGCATAGTTAGTGCTACAGACTGACAGATGGAACAAATACTTATTTCTTGTCACGAAAAAGGGGACATTGAGATTAATTTTGGAGAGTAGAGAGAGTTAAGCAATAAGTGTATAAAATGTAATATAATATCGAGATTTTTTAAATCAATATTCTGTACATTAAAAAAGTTTTTAATTAAGTTTTGTGAAAGCGCCAGCACTATTTAATTTGATGAAAATATATATTTATTGTTAGAACCAGGTTGTGGTCCCGCGGTAGTATTATGGACTCACGGACCAAAGGTTCCAGGCTCAAATCCCACTCTACCACAACTCTTTTTCCATTTTTCCAGCACAAACTATTTACGACTTTTAGGAAATGGTCTGAAAATGTTTATATTTGAGTTAATAATAAGAATTCTAGTTTTTTTTTTTTTATTAAAAAAAATAAACCAGGGGTTTTAATCCATAAATATTATTATATTTTTACTATTGAATCTCAGCCAAATTCAGACGAACGCAGAAGCATCCTGAGTATATTTTATTACCATATCATTAGCAACTAACAAAGCAATTGTTTTCTATGTCACGCTCATAAGCGCCGCGTCTGAGCGCGAGAGAGACAGATATTATTTTCATAATGCGTATGCCGTGCGATGTCATACCATGAGCTTATTCACAGATAGTGCACAATGCGTTTGTGTAAGTATTGCGATTGCGTCAGCTTTAAAAAATCCAACAGTATCTTATGTTAAATTATTATGAAAATAAAACTTTGTTATTAGTGTTACACAATTTTACTATTTTAATAAATTCTACTTAATGTCCTATCGCTCATTGATCATGTTTTCATATCTGTACTTTAGATAACTATCCATTCATATGCTAACACCTTAGATAAAGGGGAAAAAACCCCCTGCTCTAAGTTTCACTGATTAATTTGTTTATTTTTTGTTTAAATTCTATGACATTGTGAACAATATTCTGTGTTTACTATATTCGTTTTATATCACCCGTCGATAGGAGGACTGTTCTTCTGAAACTATAACAATAATAATAATAATATTTGGCTAGTTTATATACCGCCATTTTTGTAAAAAATCACCTCAAGGGCGCTTTACAATTGTATACCTAAACTTACATTCTAACTAAACTAAAGTAATATATTATATTTCCCGATTTAAAATTGAGGGTATGATAGTCTAAAGAAGGGGGATTTTAGTTGGGATCTGAACTGACTGGGACTGTCGATGATTCGTAAGTTTGAAGGCAATTGGTTCCAGGCAGAGGGGCCGGCGGCGGCAAAAGCACGATCTCCAAATCTAGTGTTTGGGGAGCGCCGGATTTCGACAAGTTTTCCTCTTCCTGAATCAAATGCTGACCTAAGAGTAGATTTTCTTTGACATGTATTTTCCCTAATACAAAGGTCCGATAGGTATTTTGGAGCCATTTCATGAAGGGATTTGAATACTGTCCAGCAAAGCTTGTATTCAATTCTCTCTGGGCTTTTTAACAGTGCAAATCTCGAAGTTGTTGTGAGATGTGAGAATATTTTTTACTCCCGTAATAAGCCTTGCTGCTGCATTGAAAACAGATTGAAGTTTATTAGTTTGATATTTTGGGAGATTTGCGTATATTCCATTACAGTAATCTAGACGCGAAACGACATAAGCATTTACAAGAGCTTTAGTTGCATCTTAAGGAATATTTCTCCGCACGGATTTGATCTGTCGGAGATGTAAGAACCCAGCACTTGCCGTTTTATTGACCTGAGTATGAAGAGAAAGATCTGAATCTAAATGAACACCCAGTGGTTTAACAAGAACGAACAATAGTAATGTTCTTGTAAAAGAATAAAACTGTGTAACACTAATAACAAAGTTTTATTTTCATAATAATTTATAATGACGTGTTACGAAGTGAATGCCGATTCAATTAAAAATAGTATGTTATGTTTTTTATGCGCCGTTCGACGAAAACACAAAAATTAAGGTTTGGACATTTTTTAATTAAACCTTTTTCGGTTTAAAGTTAAATGATGGCAGCGTGGTTCGATATGTATAGTAAAATTATAAAAAAAATCACTTACTGTTTCTATACTTAATTCGCAGACTTTTGGAACACACGTCGGAGTGTATTTTGACTTGCACTTTGTCGAGTTCGGTTTCATCTCTGACGCTGGAATAGGTTTCCTGACCCAGTCAATTAGTTCGGACCCCGACACCTGAAGAGGAGTTATTCAGAAATTAAAAACACAATTACGTTCCGTTTGCATTTTTGCATGAAACTTCGGATCTGCCGAAGCCTGCGGTCGAGGAGTGTCGGATCACGTCGGCTGTACTCGGGAGCATCTTACGGCTGTTCTCGTGAGTTCTGAGATCTTTCATATTTATATGTTTGTAATTCCTTTATAGGTAACAAATTAATGTTCCTAAAGCGCATATTGAAGAACTGTTACATATAAATTATATGTTTAACATAATAATAAATCGAAAGCGTTAAAAATAAACAAATTTACTGATTAAATACTAGATACCGATTTGATAGTAACTACCAGAAGAGTCATTTACATTAACATAATACTTGTAGCCTTGGCTAGCACAACGCGAAACCTTGTCAGTACCGAGGTTTGTAAAAAAGTATGGCCAAAGAACACTTCTTCATACAATTACTAAAATTTTTGATAAGATTCCTTCACCAACAAGCTACAAAAATTGGCTTAGTGGGATTTTAGTTTTAGTAAAAATATAACAAGTGAATTTTTTTTTTAATTTGTAAAAATGTATAATTATACTATTAAATAAATAAAAATAATAATATAAAAAGGTCCTTTTAAAAGAAAATGTTGACAAAGATTTTAAGAAAAAAATAATTAAACGGTTAATGTGTAACAGAGCCTTATATTGATTATCATTTAATGTCATCTATTTAAATTTTTATAAATAATTTTTGTGTGAAAATTAGGTATGCTTTTAGTTTTTAATAATGTTTATATTACTTTTTAAATTTATATAATTTATCTAACGTTTCTCTTTGAAAAGGAAAAATAAAAAACCTGCTGACTAGCCGGTTTCGCGGTTTAGTGGGTTTCATTATTTTTCCTTTTATATTTTCTGTACATGTTTTTACCTTCTTTTAATAAAAAAAAAAATATGCCTTTTATTTCACTATGTATTTTATTTAACACTTTTTCAAATGAAATCGTAAGATATTACAACAGAAATTAAGATAAGGTAATATAGAAGTCTAGGCATCTACAGGGCTTATGACCTGTCAATGGCTGGTTTAAGTGGCCACTTTACACACTATGTAACATTCACCATTCTGCCCATATTTGAACATCTATATTCCTTAAAGTCTTTCATTTGTTGATGTTTGTGAAGTTAATGAGCTGAAACGGTTTCATAAATAAAGGGTTCAGCTCTTTAACTTCACAAACATCAATAGATGAAAGAATTGAAGGATAGGATTATAGGTCAGTTTGTAGTCCATGATAACTCACAGAATTTTTATGGACTTTACTACATCCAGTTTAGAACTTAGATTTAAAGGTATTCAAATGAGGAATTTTCGAAAAATTTTAACCGACTATTTAAATACACTATTGGAAATATCTGAAACTAATCCAAAACGATTAAATTCATGATGATTACCTTTGGAAACCAAATAAAGTTTAAGGACAATACATGGATTATAATCCTTACTATGTAATAAATAACACAATATTCGAATTAAATCCAAGATTAATTTTAAAAATCTATGAAACTTGCGATCATTCGTAATCAATTTAAAATCTTTTAAAAATCTGCCTATGAAATTTGAAAAAATAATTGCGTTAATAACAATAATTGTTGTATGTTTCATACAATATGAAATCATATTGTTATTTCAGGGTCCTTTTTACTAGGATTACCTGTTCTGGAAAAGGCTGTGCACCGTACAACTATTTGTTTGAAATTTCTTTGTCATTTATTTCCCGAATTCTAATTTTAAATTTTCTTTGGGAAAGCATATTAAATATCTTCGCAAAAAAGGAGGAATTTAACATGTATATATTACTTGTCAATATAACCTTTTTTGGTACAACAAAAACTTTGAAAAAACCAAGAACACAATTGAAAATTTCGTATTATAGTTAAGTTCAGCAAACCTTACCAATAGCACAGTTTAATATTGGGCCAAGTTTTTAACAAGACTATGAGACTTACCAAGAACACATTTGGTAATGTTTGCAAGTAGTCCAAAAACTCTATAAAAGCTGGCAATCTGTTCTCGTTTACAGACGATTCCAACCAAGCTGAATGGGCATAAAAGCCAAACGGTGCTCGGTTTCCCTTGTAATGTCTGTTGAATTCACCAATCATCCATTTCTTGATTCCTTCCTTGTCAGTTGGTCTGAAAAACGAGAAAAAAATAACTACGTATTTGAAGCACTAAATTTGTGGCCATTTATTTAACATTTTTTTAAAAGGTTTTTTTTCAATTGCCGCCCGGTAGAAAAGCTTAGAAAAGCTATTACGTGCTAAAAATTAATACAATCCTATTTTAAATATCAACAGTGTCTTCTTCTTCTTCTTCTTCTTTAGCTTTCTGTCCTTTATGGCCTCTTCCATATTTTTCTCGGTCGGTTGATGCTTGCAGCCAATTTTTATCCCTTACTAATTTATTTGACATTTCTTATTTTGTCTCTTGGGCTTATACCAAAATGGATCTTTCCATGGATCGCTGTGGGCATTCGAGCTTTTCTACATTTCTTTTTGTGAGGGCCGTGATCTCTAATGCATTTGTAGTCACTGGCAGTAAACATGATTCATATGTTTTCCTTTTCAGACAAATCGGAATCTCTTTATTTTCAAGAATGTGCCTAAGTTTTCCAAAAGCTGCCCAACTCATTCCTATTCGTCTTGGAAGTTCCGCCATTTGATTTACTTTGCCCAGTTTTATTTCATGTCTAAGATTCCATTTCGAGGTTTTTATTGTTAACAGTGATGATCTTAACAGTGTCAACCTAAATTTAATACATATAATAGAGGTAATAAATTAATCAAGTCTTTTGGATTAAAGCTTTAAGCATTATTTTGCGTTTGTGGAGAAATGAAGAAATGCACCGCTTCTAGCTACTTTTAAGAAATGCCCGAAACATTAATATATATCCTTAGATAACCTAACCTCCCTTCATTTTATTTTTATTTAAAAAAAATCCTCTTCTTTCTTTGGTTCCTTTTTCACTCTCATTTCAAACTCATCTGATTCTGACTCATCCTTTATTATGTATACCGTAATGTACTTTTCTTTATATCAATATGTGCCAGTTTTATCTCCCCATTTAAGAACAGCTGTTATTTTGTATTAATTGGGTTTTTTCGTGTATGTATCTTTTGAGGTAATAAAATTGTCTTTTAATACAAATTTTTGACTAGTCTGTAGTTTAAGTGGATGGAAAATGTGGCTTTTAGCAATAAATCCCCCAAAAAACTTATCCTTTGTAATTAAATAAATAAATTTGGAGTGATGGGTGAGGGTGTTAAAATTCGATAATTTGTATTTGTTTTCATAAAATTTGACAGGAGCGAACTATTAGAAATATTCCACTTTTGTCTAATTTGCTTTAAACTCATTTAAATTAATTGCATACCAAAGTTACAATCTGAGTTTGAATTTTTATTTTGAAGTTTTTCCTTTATATTTGTTGTGATGTTTCATCAAAGATTCTTATCCAAATTTTATATGAACGACGGTCATAATTGAAAATTTCCATCCAAATGTACGTCAAGATGCGTAATCAAAGATCCCAATCCAAATTACAATGTTTATCGTTTCATAACGTATAATATTTATAAAAATCGAAGATATCTATTAAAATTACGTACTAATGCACTTCATAACATGTTATCGAAGGTATTCATAACATTGAAATGTTTTCATAGATTCAATTTTTTTAATGCATTTCATAAGAGCAATAATGATAGAAACTAATTATTCGAATTTGTTTCGATTTAGCTTAATTAAATATTAGTCTATCACGACCCAAATAGTCTCGATATGGTTGTTCTTGTTGATTTACATACTAAAACAACCATTTATCCTGCTACAGGTATATTAAACTTGGTTGTTTCAGCTGACTTACATGTCAACGCAGGCATCTACCATAGAACAGATAGTGCCAGATGGGTTATTCCAGCTGATCATGGGAATCACCCATACTCCAGGGAAAGACTCGTCAGGGCATGGCGGGATGGTGCATTCCTGGGTGCTCAGGAAGTCGACTGTGTAGGGCCACATTCCAGAGTCAACGGCAGGACGAGTAGTCCACGACAAGTCGTATAGCAAGCCAGCCTCCTTCATCATATTGAAGTGGTTGTTTCCAGCCATTTGGAGGAAGGGCATGCGAAGTCCTGAAAATTAAAAAGACGTTATCAAATGATGGGTTTCTTTGCGGAAATTCGTGAAATAAATCCACTTCGTTTACTAAACTAATTCCCGATTCAATCGCTTTATCGACATTTTTGGACTAGCAAAACTGCGGTTAAATTTATGGAGACCAGATTGTAAATATTTCAACAACGCTAAGCCCCTGCTGACAGACATGGAATATGTTGAGTAAAGATAATAATTTTCAACAATGTTTTGAAATTTCCAAATTTTTTCAGACATTCATGATTTCCTCCCTAGGGAGGTATTTGGATCTAAATTTGTTGCAACAAAGAGGGAAAACATTTTTGAGATAAGAATATGGAAGTCTAGACATTTACAGGGCTTATGACCTGTTATTGGCTGGTTTAAGTGGCCATTTTACGCACTGTGTAACATTAACCATCATGCCTTTATTTAAACATTCATATATTTCAACTTTTTCATCTGTTGACTTTTTTGAAGTAAAAGAGCTGAAACCTTTATCGAGTGGGTGAGATTCACCCAGCAGAGGAAATCCAGCCTGTCTGCAAAAGTTTGGACATACTCAAAACATTGTCAATTGAACTAACTGATGTAAAAAGTATAAAAGTTGTTTTCAGGCGTTGCCTAGTAGGTGAATCGGTTCAGCCGGATGAATCTCACCCATTTGATGAAGGTTTCAGCTCTTTTACTTCAAAAAAGTCAACAGATGGAAGAGTTGAGGAAATATCAGCCACTTTCCTTATCCAGTGCTTCGGAAGATGTAATAAAAAATTCGTTAAGTAAGATTCGTTAAGAAGTAATTAAAAAAATGGCAATTCGTTGAGAAAAGGGGACGTCTAATTTATATTAAATACCGTTATGCGTAAAAAATATTAAGTAACAGGATTTAAGTGAACAAACGCAGTTTTTGCACCATTTGTTTGCGTAATTTCAATATAGTCACGAGCAAGAATGACAATATCTGACTTGTGACTTTGACGCAAATCGACAAACTCACAAAGGGACAATAAAGAATTTATGTAGAGTTAAAATCAATAAAGAACGCGGTTCGTAAAATAAAACAAGAAAAATATGAAATTGTAAAGACGATGACTCACGCGCGGAAGGTTCCGAGTTCGATTCCCGGTGAGAAAACAAACATTTAATGTGATTTTTCTCGATCCTGGGTGTTCTGTGCTGTAATTCACCACTGTAATGGGCCTCCTGGCCTGTTGTTGTGCAAAAAAACAAAGGAATTCGCTTTCAACGAAAAAATACTGGTCGAAGTATGAGCAAAACCTGTTAGGAAGAGCCGTATTTTTTTAAATTTTTTGTTGAGTATTTTTTGACCAAGAAACATCCTTCCTTCTACCTGTTTCCGCTGTTTCTCCCCATTTCTTGATGCCCGAGGATGTGTTCTAATAAGATAAAACTGTTAAAAATAGGGCCATACCCTTGATGTCTTTTTCTGGGACGTGCGCAAATTTGTTGATGGTCTTGATTTCATCCGCGAACTCCCGTTGCAGGGTCTCCAGAGTCGCGTTCTTCCAGTAGTCAGTAAGGGGTCGGTGCGTTATGGAGTGCAGGCTGATCTCCATGGCGTTGGCGTGCAGCTCGTGCACCAGAGAGTAGTCCGTGTATTCGTGAGAGAGGAAGAAGGTTGAGGAGGCTGGACACCCGTTGGGGTTCACGCGATTGTATAAGGATTTGCGGTAATGCTCTATGTTGATGACGTTGACGTCATCGTCGAAAGTTACCAGCACGAACTAAAAAAAAACACAATATCACCATCTTCATACCCTCATCTATTTATTTATTTTATTTATTTATTTATTTGACGGACTTATGCAGTCCATTCTAACGATGGTAAATACAATTTCTTATAATGAATTTTTGAAACTTTAAAGACTTCCACCAAAAAAGTCCAGATCTTGTCTCGAGTGTTAACTCGAAAGTGTCAACTTTACAAACATATACATTATAGGATGGGCCGATAACTTTTTTTTCCGAATTTTGAAATGAAAGGGGTCTAAAAAGGTGCCTTTTGGATTACTCGGGATGCAAAAAATATATAAAAAAATATTTGATACTACTTTTGGCCCTCAACCAGAGCTTGAAGTTTTCGAAAAAGTCCATTTTTTGCCCTAAACCGGCTGTCATTTCGTATTTAAGTAAGAAAATCAGTCTAATTAAATTGTATAATCTGCATTAAATCTTATTATAAAAGCATCCAAGGGCATGAGTTGCATTTTGTTTTGTAATAAATGGGTAGCATTGTTTTAATGTGCCATTGTTTTCGTCAATTTTAGTCAGGCGCTCAACGGAATCAGTTCCGCGGAGAGACTTTTTTTTTCATTTCGGTAGTTTTAAAACGTGTTCGAATTTGTAATATGATTAAGTTATTACATTCAAATCAAGATTAAAATGTCATTATCTAAATGTTTGAGTTGTTCCTTTATCCTTCTTCTTTCCTTCCCATCCCCTCTTCTCTCTTTATAGAATAGTGTTAATTTTTTTTTATATATTTTTATTTTGTTAATCTTTGTTTTTAATTTTTGTATAAAATTGTAAGATTCAATATGTCCATGTATTTATAATTTTCTCAAATTAAACGGTTTGGGTAGGTAAGAAGAAATTGCCTTAAGGCAATATGCCCGCCCTTATATGTATATAAAGTGTCAAAATAAATAAATAAATAAATTACTGACTAATTTGTCTTTAAACAATGAAGGAGAATACATTATTGACTAATTTGTTGTTCTTGTGAAAAAAACGAACACAAATTAACGTATTAACCGTTTGTGATGACTATTCAAATAGCTCTCATTAGGCGCTTTACTCTTACGTAGAGATAAAATGACTTATGATTAATTAAAGGATTAATTCATTACCTGAGGCGTATCTTCAGGCTTCAACCCTCCAGGAATATCGTGATCAGAACACCTGCAGTTCGGCAGAAGGCACTCCTTGGGGTCGCACTTACTAGCGAGCCTGTTTCCCCACCCCGGCATGGCCACAGCACCTAGGCCGAGCATCGCCAGAAGCACCAGGATCTTCATTTCTTTACTAAATAGGTGCGAGCAGATCAAAGAAACTGATCGAAGCACTCCAACGGAAACTTATGTATACTAAGCACACTCGCTTTTATATCAATATCTTCCCAGTATCTAAGAAAGAGTTCGTTACGCAATTAATACATTCATTTTACATTAATTTTGTGTAATTTCGTCGTTTGTCTAATCTACGCAAAATTATCTTTGTAAATCTCGATCGGATGTCATCATTTGATCTTGTCCTTTACGAACATATCTTGGCCATATATTATATCGATCAAAAAAATGTTATATACATTATTATTAATATTTAAAGCATTAACTTTGTGGTCAAACATTTTACTAACTGTTATTAAATATTTGTACATAACCATTTACCGACTTTTCTATGTCTACCGGTTTCGAGACGTACCCGTCTCTTCGCCAGGACACCAATTAAACCAACATGCAAACCAACATGCAATAATAAAGAAAATAAAATAGTTTATAAAATAATTCAGATTACATTACTTTGCAGATAAAGATAAATGTTAACTTCCCATTGTGATCAGGGCCCTGTTTTAAGGTAGACAGTATTATATAATCACTAGATCCTCAACACATAAACAACTTAAACAAATACAAACTAATACCACTTTCAGACAAAGGGATTTTGAGTATTATTCAATTAAAATCTATAACCTACTTCCACTATCTATTAAAGCAATTAGTAATGAGAAAATGTTTAAAAAGGCTATAAAAAAATGGATAGTGGAGCTAGGTAGAAGTAAAATGGATTGTCTCATTCGCCCATACCAATGCTGAATCAACTGCTCCACAACTGTATGGCTTATGTTAGGTTTTTGTTGTTTTCATTGTGTGTTTTTTAATATAAATAATATAGATGTATATAAATACCTTGTTTTTAAAACTGTCTGAATATTTGTTATTTATGTTTGTTTTTTAAGTGAGTCTTCTTTGTTTATTCTCAAATGTAATAAAAAAATAACTAAATTGTTAAGTGTCCTCGGCACGGGAAACCCCAGTGAGGTCACATTATTTTTATTATTAATTATAGTTTGTAAGCGAAAAAATATGAATAAATAAATAAATAAATATTTAAAAATATATAAAATACAGCATATTTTTTACTAGAGATGTCTAAAGAAATAAACCACTCCGGAAGGCAGACGAAGCAGAGGCAGACCAAAATGAGAATGGCTGAATAATGTGGAGAGTGACATTAGAGCAATTGGCCTGACGAACTGGAGAAGAGCTGCAGGGTGCAGGGAGGAAGAATGGAGACAGATTCTGGGGGAGGCCAGGGCCCACAGCGGGCTGTAGCGCCACTGATGATAAAATGAGTTTTTCCAATAACTCTGTTAAGTTACATAAATGAGCGTCGGGCGTCAATGTTGTCATTATTATTTATTTATTTTAATTTTACAAATTAAAAATGCGTTCTTAAAAAAAAAGGATATGTGCGTTCTTCAATAAATATTCAAGAAGGTGCGTATCTCGGCTAAAGAACTTGGGAAACTAGTTCCATTGCAGCATTAAGTTTTTGCCCAGGGCAGCTACAAACGAAGTAAGAATTGCTGCGATGACAATGATCTAACCTCACTCGGAGAGTTGTAAATAACTCACCATAAGAACACGGAAACGAAGTTGGTGTAGAGTGGGGTTCGAACCTCGGAATTCTGATCCGTGAGTCCGCAACACTAGCCACGGGACTACGGGACTACAACCCGATTCAAAGCTAAATTAACTTTGGCCTCCAACTCCTCCTGCCATCTCCTGCAACCTTCCAGTAGTTGGGATGCATCCTTTTTATGTCAGTTTCTTACCGCATCTTCGGCCAACCGACCTTTTTTCTGCCTGTTAGGGGCCCATCTGAAGCTACGGTTTCCCAGGAAAGCGGTGTCGTTATGGCTGTAGTCTGGTAAAACGAACGCAAAATTAGGAAATCATACGATTTTGCTGTTTCAAAACGAATGTTTTTTTTTAATCGCGCAATAATAAAAAAACATAAATTTTATAAAAACAATATTTGTTAAAGGTATTTCTGTTAAAAAATATACTTAAAAGTTTTATGTAACTAAAATATAATTACTTTTAGACCGGCAGATAACGCCATTTCAAATTTAGACTAAACTTAGGTATCTGAGATTTCAATAAAAACTCAGTATTGAACTAAAATTTAAAAGTGGCCGAAGCCAATTTTTTTTTTACTTTATTTTAAAATGAAATACAAGCAATTTAAATCACGTACATTTTTGTGACATTTTCCTTTATTTCAACTTAAAAGTATGCTTCGGTATAATACTTAAAACAAATAAATTATTGAAATACTTTAGTTGAAACCTTTTTATACAGAATAATAGATTTTTTTTTAAAAAAAAAAGGTAATTCTGGTTGTAACATTCAATTTTAAACAATATCTTATTGACTTTTTTATGACCTTCAGACCAGCCCTAATCGTTTTCGGTAAGGGCTGGTTAATTAAAATTTGGCTTCTGCCACTTTTATATTCAATTTATTATTTTTAAATTATTCAACAAATTTTAGTTCAATACTTATACCCGTATGCAGAGACAAAACTTAAGGTGAGGAAAGTACATTCTAATTTCAAATGCAGAGAATAACCCGAAGGTGAAGACAATACGATGTACTTTCCTCTCCTTAAGGTTTGTCTCTGCATACGGGTATTAGTCTTTATTGAGATGCAAGATACCTAAGTTTAGTCTAAATTTGAAATGGCGTAATCTGCCGGTCTAAAAGTAATTATATTTTAGTTGCATAAAACTTTTAAGTATATTTTTTAGTAGATTTTAGTATATACCTTGAACAAATATTGTTTTTATTTAACTTATGTTTTATTTTATTTTTATTATTGCACGATTAAAAAAAATAGTTTTAAAATGGCAAAATCGTACGATTTCCTAATTTTGCGTTCGTTTTACCAGACTACAGCCTTATCTGGCGGCCGTGACAGCTTTTATAAAAAAAAATCTCTAGAATAAGCGCCCACGATCTCTTACATTTTTCAGTCGTCATTGTGTAGAAATCAATTACGTAGAAATAATATCATTATAAGGAATATATCGAGTTTTTCTACTGACATTTCTTAGTGGAACTGCATTTTGTTAACTGCACTTGCAAATTGTTAATTAATAATAAAGATCAAAGGGAAATTGATACCAACTCAGGCTCATATTTATTATGCTGCGGTTCATGCAAAGCCGAGTACATGAGTCAAACGGGAAAGTCTTTAAAAACAAGGATTAACGAACACTTCTAAAGCTGGAGAAATTACACGGAAAACTCCACGTTTTCAAACCACCTTATTGAGTCAAATCATGTTTTTGATAAAAATACAAGTGTTAAATTCCTTCACACATGCAACAAACGTAAAAAATGAGATAAATTTGAAGTTTTAGAAATAAACCACTTAAAGAATTGCCCCGATAAAATAATATTAAACGATCAGGTAACACACGTTCATTCCCCATTATTGTATCCATTAAAATACAAACAATGAAACTTATCGATATGAATTAACTGCCGGAAATTTTGCTTTCAGAGAATCACTTAATTGCCCCGGGCCGGGGGACATAGCTGTCGATGGAACTACCAACCAGTGGCCCCTGTTATAGTTTTTAAAAAATTAAATACATTTTCGTTATAAAACTTTATAAAATTATAAAATTTACACCTGTTTTTATTATATACATTCAAACAAAACTTAAATTCATACAATTGTTATTACTTTATACTTAAATTATTTAAATTTAAACTCTTTTATTTCCATAATTATATAAAATCATGATTGCACTTGTATATAACAATGACATCTGTTTAGTCTCCTACCAGTCTGACGATGTCGGTTACGCTGAAAACCCGGTAATTTATTATATAAATAAAACACGAGTGATACTTTAATCCACAATTTTGGAATATCCAGTGACCGGTTTCATCGCTTTCGCGACATCTTCGAGACTGGTATCTTTATTAAAAAGTTAAATGTATTTATACAGAACAGAGGTAAGGATACATAATTCAAAGTTATATGTAAGTAAATTAAATAAAGTTATTTTTATCTTAAGGATCATTATCAACAAATTTTCTATGGGTTAACTAATGAATTGATATAATGCTATTTTAATGAGTTTAAGTATTTTATTTTATTTTTGGTGTCTCATCCTTCGTGAGTGTGGTTTTGTAAATAATGATTTCTGAAAAACAAAGGGTAAAAAAGTCATTAGTAAAATTATATTACAATGGGTAAAGTAATGGAGAATGCACATGTGTTATCTGTTTATTAAGTAATTCTACGTCGGGTTTATTTTTTAATCTATTAATTTCGAGAATTTCTAATTTGTCAAGTTTATGGCCTTTGGGTGCAATGTGAATTATTTTTACATTATTTTTTAATTCGAAGGAATGTTTGTTTTCTATTAAATGATTGGCAAAATTTAAATTATCTTTATTATTAGACCATGATTGTATGTGCTCTTTTATGCGTGTTTTAAAGGCTCTACCCGTTTGGCCTACGTAGCATGTATTTTTACAGTCGTTACAATTAAGAAGGTAAGTTCCTGAGTTGGAAAACTTATATTTTTTGTCTTTAGTATTTACCAACAAATTAGCTAAGGAATTATTATTGTAAAAGGCTGCAGTGCATTTATTTTTATTTACCCGGTAATTGGTAAAAATGTATTAATAAAAGTGGAATAAAACTAGGTACGTATATACGTATTTTTATTATTATAATTATAAGCAATGTTTTGAAATAGAAAAGCAATATTATAATAGATGATGATAAACTGTTTTTTTGTAGCAAATATTAAAAAAAAAAATATTTTTATATTTATTTGTTATTTACATAATATAACGTATCTGATATCTTAAGTATTGTTCCGATATTTCTCTACAAAATGAGTTTTAAATGGGCTTTTTTTATAGTTTTGCTCTTCACATTATATTAAAGTTTCATGTTTTTTTCATCAAATTAATCATTATTTCTTAAATTTCACTGTTCTACATCAGGTTTTCTCTCATTTCGATAGCTCTGACAGGCAAAAGTGTTCACCGCTAGACGAGAAAAACCGTTCGAAGGCTGGATTGCACCGTGTGACGGCCGTCCTGCAAATGGCGGTACTAATTGAGGGGAGACCCTTAAGCCCACCATCCACCCGCAGCTGTTATAGAGTCCTGAGGGACTCTCTGTCAGCTGCGCATAGAGGAAAGTTATTATAAATATTCTTAAGGAATACAAACTCTATGCAGATTAAGGAGGGGGGAGGAGGACGTATGGACAGAGGCCAACACGTCGTCCCCACCCCTCAGGATCCCCTCAATGCCACTGTTTTTTTTATTCAAAAAAATATGTTAACAAATAATTTACATAAATAAACGTATCCAAATATACAAAAACATTTTCTTAAAAACTATAGTAACATTACAAACATAACTTACACAAAACATAAGTAAAAACACGGATATTTACATTAAGAGAACGACGTTGGATAAAGAAGGACTCCCTGGGTGGTCAGAGGCAGAGGATCCGAATACCACCCCCGTAAGGGCAGGACAAAACAAAAGAACGTGTGCGTTCCGTTCGGAAGGAAGCACAGACCCAACTGAATGAGCATCCTACAGGAACAGTTGCCTGTCCCACCATATTTTACCCATCTAAGCGTCCGCGCATCTGAGGAGCTCCCAACGCGATACCCAAGTCCGGACAAACTGACGGAAGAGTGCAAAATTCGTACTGTTGGCCATCAGATCCACATTTCACGCTGGTCGCATGATCCCTGTCAGACCATTCAGCATCTCATCTCTGGCGTCATCTAATAGCACACAGTGCCACAGGATGTGTACTAATGGCGGTACTAATGTTTGACATTTTGTTCACTATCAACTCTCGCTAGGAGATCAGCGCCATTGGTTTGTATAGTCAACTGCTTAATGACGTCATCCGCCGGTGCATGGCGGCCGCTAGTTGACAGCACCGCTCTCTCAGAGGAAACTATCGCTTTACAGAATGAAGGGATGGAAGGCCAAATCCTCATAATGAAATGCCACTTGCTTCGCGCAGTTGACTTCTCTATTCAAAAATGCTTCAGTGATTTAAAAATTATTATTATTTATTTATTTATTTATTATATTTACGGCCTAAGCCAATTACAAAAGTAACACGAAGAAACATAAATGCAAGAAACTAATGAATTATTTAGCAAAGACAAACAAGGGCAAAACAATAATTATATACAATATATTCATAAAAACGAAAGACCTAAGACTTCGAGCTAAACCATGCCAATCCAACTTCATCCCACACTGTTTAGTCGCGAAGACATCTACGAAAAACCGGAAGATCTATCTCAAAGAATTCCAAGCCGTGTGATGAATTGACTAATCTACACATTCTCGGCATCGGGGCATAAAAACCAAAGTTGCTCTTAGAAGTACTGAAAAATCTAAATCACTCGCAAACGAGTAGAAAAGCATGTAAAATACAGAGTAAAAGTGGATTAGAATAAAAATACTTGTCACGTTATTTAAATTTCTTTATTTTATTTTGCTTTTATACCACTATCTAAGAGACTTTTTTTAATGACACATAAAATATTTAGAAAATAAGTATTAAATGAATAAATATAAATAGTTCAAATCTAGAATTTTACGAAAATACTTGACCAAATAAAATTTTGTATTAAACTGATTTACATCCTTGCACAATAAACCAAATTCCTGTCATTGGATGCGGTCGAAAGTATTATAAAATGCTAAATTAGTATTTTCAAAATCAGGACCAATATTTTATTGGCGTTGGTAAAATCGTTGATATTTATGGGAAATGAATGTATTTTCTGAAATTTAATTTCCCAAGGGGTTGGAGAGCCAGGGGTAGTTCTGAGGACATGTTCGTTCACAAATTGTCATCCAGCGAGTTTGCTGAAATCACAGAATAATTTGTTGAAATGAAAAACAGTTTGTGCGTAAGACTGATCAACTTGCCATCACACGGTCGGTAAAATTTAGAGCAAATAAAACAGGATTAAATTCCCGAATTTCACATTGTTTTGAGTTTGTCCAAATTTTTGTAGACAAGGACTGGATTCAACTCCTTGGGGAGATGTTAATATTAACATATTACAACAGAGATAAAGAACATTTTAGAGAAGGTGATATAGAAGTCTAGGCATCTACAGGGCTTATGACCTGTCATTGGCTGGTTTAAGCGCCTACTTTACACGCTGTGTAACATTCACCATTCTGCCCATATTTAAACATCTATTTTCCTTCAATTTTTTTATATGTTGATGTTTGTAAAGTTGAAGAGCCTTTATTTATGCGGGCGAGATTCATCTAATTGAAAAAGTAGCATTTTTTTTTAAATTTGTAATTTTGAATTCCCGCAAAAACGGTCATTCTATTGGCCACGCCCTTAATACGTCACGATTCATGTTTTTTGTTCCTGGCCATTGAAATTTGTTAAGAACATTATCACGAATCTTGACGTCACAACAACCAAGGCCAAATACGTCGCGTTTTTTTAGCAACGACTTTTTATTGAATTTCTTTTTCACATTTATGTATGAAAACATTTCTCCACAATTTCCATATTGATTTTTAAAATACAATTAATTATTCTGAATCCATTTCATATATTTTTATCGGTATTCGTGGGTAGTGATATTTGTCGGCCTCGTGGTGTAATGGTCAGCGCGTTAGCCTGCCATGCGAGAGGTCTCGGGTTCGATTCTCGACATGGTTGATGTGAAATATTTATTTAAATGGGTGTTTTCACACTAGAATAATTTATTGTCCCTGGAATGGTACCCGAAGCGTAAGACTGATCATCTTACCTTTATGTAACAAAAATAATCAAGATACGCTGCGATTGGAGTACCAATGCAGTGCCCTATGCACCATTAGGTGCGGAAAGGGAACGATGATGATGATGTTGATGTGATATTTCCCCATTGGCCGCAAGTTAAGGGACCATATTTTGAACGCTTATGCTTACTCTAATGAGGAACTTCAGCACTACGGGAAATTGGATACAAAAAATGTTTTCTTGCGCGGGGTAAAAATTAGAGCATTAAATTGTACTCAAAGTTTCTTGAAAATGTACAGAAAAAAAAAAAATATATTTCAATAAAAACGCACTACTTAGAATGACGTCACTGGTTCATACGAATCAACCTGTGGTCTGAGAGCTATGGAAGATTTCCGGTCTGCTTGTCGCTTCTGGACCAATGGGAAGAACGGAATGAGAATAAACGGAAATGAACCTCTGACGTCACACGCGGAGTTATTTCAGAAATACAAAACTTTAAAAAATCGTAGCGCTGATAATACGATATATAAAAATTGAAAAAAAATTTGGCTTAGTTTAACAGTCTATTAACAAATAAAAAATATTTAAAAAACCACTGAGAACATCCTCATTTTATACATCAATGTTGTATCTTATGTTTTTTATGCACCGTTTGACGAGATCACAAAAATAAGGAACCTTTTTTGATTCAAACTTAAATAATTGCTTCGTTGTTGGATGTGTATAGAAAAAATATAAAACTTTTCACTTACTGTTCCCATATTTAATTCGCAGACATTTGGAACACACGTCGGAGTGTATTTCGACTTGCACTTTGCCGAGTTCGGTTTCATCTCTGACACTGGAATAGGTTTCCTGACCCAGTCAATTAGTTCGGTTCCCGACACCTGAAGAGGAGTGATTAAGAAATTAAAAATAAAATTACATTGCGTTTGCATTTTTGCAACTCTTCATAAATCTATTTACGAGTGACCAACCAAAATATTGGTTTCGATCAATAAAACGATAAAACGATATTCGATCGCGGCCGAAGTGTGTCGAATTACGCTCGGCTGAACTCGGGAGCATCTTATGGCTCGTGACATTAAGTTCTAAGATCTTTCGTATGAATATTTTTGCAATTCCTTTATAGGTAACAAGTTAATGTTCCTATAGTGCATATTGAAGAACTTATACTCGTATATGATTTATTTATTTTTTATTTTAGTTATAAATCATATAACACTAAGTATTTTACAAGTATAATACATTGAATTACATTCCCAGGAGTTACAACAACTCATTGCGGGACATAAATAATATAAACATGTAGAAAATAACACATATTGAGAACAACAAAGAAATAAAGCATGTTTAGCACCTTTATAACTTAATATAGCACAACAATATATTCGCCTAAAACCTTTTTTTACACAAGCAGAATAAATATATTTAAAAAAACGTTTTTAAGTAAATTCGCTTCGAAATAAATAAATAATAACACTTTTTCAATGAAATCGTAAGGTTAAACAAAAAAAAAAGCCTCTTTTTAGGCGTTTCGAAGTCACTTTTAACTTATTTCAGCTGAAAATTTTATTTCGGTCGGTAATTACTATTTATTGAAGTGGTTTATTCATTTGGATTTGTTCGTTGGAAGTTCGTTTTTTTGTATTACGTACTGACTTAATTTATAAACTTAAGCCAGTTATATTTAAAAATAAAATTGAAATAACAAGTATAAGACACGAAACAGACAAACAAAACAACAGAGCTTAGACAAAACATTCAATGCCAAGTCAAGATTCGGACTATTAATTTAGCGTTGGTTTGAATCGTAGTAGAAGTAGTGAATCGTAGCGAAGAATAAATCCTGATCTTGATTGGGTCGTTGACGCCATAGTTTATTCTAAGCTGATTGAGAAACAGCACTTCATTATTTCTCAATGATTTCATTTGTATTTGTCCCAGTTATGATGGTGTATAAATTTTACCATTTAATTTGTAGGTTTCATAAATAGAGTCAATGTTAGTTCTGCGGACTGTGATATTCAACACTGACTCCATACCAGCATCCAAATAGTCAGCTCTCTCTGAGCCAAACATCGACGCTACTTTTCTGAGCACGCGATGTTGAGATGGTTCAATGTGATTTATTTGGCCCATTTAGAAGGGATACCAGACCACGGAGGAATATTCTAAGAGAGGGCGAACAATTGAGCTGTAAAGAATTTTAATAGTGCAAACATTAGTGCGGTAAAATCACCGGTTATTCTGTTAACAAAGCCAACGGTGATTTATTTATCAAACGATCTATATATTCTACTGGTTATAAGTCAGTTTAAAGTCCGTGATTAACTCACATAATATGTCTTATGGACTTTACTACATCCAGCTTAGAACTTAGATTTAAAGGTATTTAAATGAAACAGTTTTAAAAAAATTTAACCGAATATGTAAATACACTATATATTGGAAATATCTGCAACTACTCCAAAACTATGAAATGCATGGTGAATACTATTGGAAACAAGATGAAGTTTACGGAAAATACATGAACAAAAATCTTAGTATTTAATGGCACAATATTCGAAATAAGTCTAAGATTAATTAAAAAATCCATGAAACTTACGATCATTCGCAATAATTTTTATTTGTTTTATTGATCTGCCTATGAAATTTGGAAGAATAATCGCATAAATAACGATTATTGTTGGATGTATCATTCAATATGAAATAATATTGTTATTTTAGGGTCCTCTTAACTAGGACCTGTTCTGGAAAAGGCTGTTAACTATAAAACTATTTGTTTGAAATTTCTTCTTTAATAATTTTCTGAAGTCGAATTTCGAATTAATTATTTTCTTTGGGGAAGCATATTAAATATCTTCGCATAAACGAAGGAATGTTGGCATTCCTTGTCAATATTGCCTTTGTTTGAAAACATTGAAAAGACCAAGAACATAATCTAAAATTTTATAGTTTAAGTTCAGCAAACCTTACCAATAGTACGTTAGGCCAAAACAAGACTATGAGACTTACCAAGAACACATCTGTTAATTTTTGCAAGTAGTCCAAAAACTCTATAAAAGCTGTTAATCTGATCTCATCTTCAATTGAATCGAACCAAGCTGAATGAGCATAAAAGCCAAACGGTGCACGGTTTCCCTTGTAATGTCTGTTGAATTCACCAATCATCCATTGCTTCATTCCTTCTTTGTCAGTTGGTCTGAAAAACGAGAAAAATATTACATACTTATTTGAAGCACTAAGTTTGTAGATTTTCATTATGTGATTAATATAAAAAGGTTTTTTTTTCATAACCGCACGGTTTCAGAGCTATTACTACTACTTTATCAATGTATAATTAAAAAATGAATAGAATCCTATTTTTAAATTTTAACAGTGTCTCTAAATTAGAGGTAATACATATATAGAGGTAGTAAAAGTCTTTTGGTCAAGTCTTATTTTGTGTTTGTGGAGATGTGGAGAAATGCACCTCTTCTGGCCACGTTCAAGATACGCCTGAAACATAACTTTATGTCGAACTGACTTCAAAAATATCTATACTCTTAAAATTATCTTCTGTTCCCTAGTTCGCCCGCACCTAGAGTATTCCTCTGTTTTCTGGTCTCCACACTGTGATGTTCACACCAAAAATATAGTATCAGTTCAACATCGATTTTTAAGAAATCCAGGTTGGAAAGTTAGGCTTATCCAAAGACCAATATACCTTCTCTTCAAGACCGTCGAAATAAATCCGACTTTCTAGTCCTATTTAAAATTTATAACAATTTCTTTGATGCGACTGAACCACTGAGCTCAATAAAATAAAATATCTTTATTAGAAACCTCAGACAAAACTTACTCTTTCATACCGATAACCATAGAACTATCTATGGTTTTCATTCCCCTATGTTCAGAATTCTTAGGTTTGCCAACAAACAAACCAGTCATGATTTCTTTGATAAAAAGTTGTCTTCTTTCAAACGATCACTGAATCTAATTCAATTATAAACAACTCTCTCCCGCTTCCACTCCCACCTGGTCTACTATATACCATTGTGTCCTTCTACTTTCCTTTATAATAATTTTCTATGCATACATATGTCTTTAAAAATGCCTTATCCTTAGAAAACCTAACCTCCCTTCCACATTCCTCATCCTTTAATGTGTATAACATAATGTACTTTTATTTAGGTTAATATAATATGCGAGCCTATAATATGTAAGCCTATAATATATATGCAAGCCTCCCTAGTGAAGAACAGCCGTTGTTTATTTTTCAATCAGGGTATTTTGTATAGTATGGTATAGTATAGTTGAAGATTTAAATACATTAATATAGAGTGAGGGGTGAGGATATCGACATTCGATAATTTGCATTTGTTTTCAGAAAATTAGACAGAAGCAGACATGAAATATTCCACTCCTGTCTTTTTTGCCAAATATTAATTGCATATCAAAGTCACAAACCGAGTTTGAATTTTAATATGAAAGTTTTTGCTCTACATGTGTTGTGATGTTTCATCAAAGATTCTTATCAAAACTACATATGAACGAACGTCATAATTAAAAATGGAAAATTCATACCCAAATGATCAAAGGTTCCGATCCAAATGACAATATTTATCGTTTCATAAAGTATAATATACTCGTGTATGAAAATTGAAGATATCCATCAAAATTTACATACAAATGCACTTCATAACGTGGTAATCGAAGGTATTCATCTAAATAACATTGAACTGTGTTAATTGGGGTGGTGTCTATTTTTGACTACATTTTTACGTTTAATTATTTGTTTATTTATTTGATAAATTATACTCTGCATTACTTTAAGAGCTGTTACGTAATGCTAAATGTAAATATATGTTAGAATTTAATGAATAGAAATCAGATAGCTTATAAACTGCCGATATCAGCATGTACAGAAAACATTCGAACTGATCATCATCATCAACATCTTTTAGAATATTTGGATTATTTCATTAATTTTATTTTATTTTATTTTATTTTATTTTATTTGATTTTATTTTATTTTATTTTCTTTTATTTTATTTTATTTTATTTTATTTTATTTTATTTTATTTTATTTTATTTTATTTTATTTTATTTTATTTTATTTTATTTTATTTTATTTTATTTTATTTTATTTTATTTTATTTTATTTTATTTTATTTTATTTTATTTTATTTTATTTTATTTTATTTTATTTTATTTTATTTTAGTTTATTTTATTTTATTTTATTTTATTTTGTTTTATTTTATTTTGTTTTATTTTATTTTATTTTATTTTATTTTATTCTATTTTATTTTACTTTACTTTATTTTATTTCACTTTATTTTATTTTATTCACATATACGGCAAAAATGCTCTTTACAAAAATTATAATATAAACATAAATATGTGGTTTAATGAACGCATACAATACTTTTTACTCAAGATTTAGAAACGAAAATTAAGCGTAAAAATTATAGAACACGTAAAAAAAAAATTAAAACAATAAAAAAATTAATGTAAAAAGCAAATTAAATAATAACACATTTTAAAGGATTAATCTTCTTCTTCTTGTGGTGCTTTATCAGGTCCCCCTGACATTGGCGATCACTATAGCGAAAGCATCTCGGTCTGCGCTACTCCGCAGCCAGGACAACTGCTTATTGGATGTACTCGCCATAGTGATTCCTAGGACAACTGCTTATTGGATGTACTCGCCATAGTGATTCCTGGGAAAAGGTGACCGTGGTTTCCCGTTACCTTCTCTGGTAGATTTTTCTGTCAGGGTTACCTTCCCTTAGCTAGTTGGTTCTGGTTTGGAGGCGCCAGAAACTCGCCTTTCATCCCCAAAAGGATGAACATAACGAGAAAAGTGTTTCATAAAAAACGCATAGGTACAATACTTTTTACCTAAGATATAGGTATACTTCCAGAAATCAGCTTATAGACATGATTCCCAAGAAAAAATTGACGACAAGATTCGAGGGTGCTGTAATCCAGCATCCCTTCTAGAAATAATAATGGATACTATGAGGATATTATGAGTTTATGTACATGTACAAATTTATTTGTTTAAGTTGATTTTTACCGCCTCACATAACTCCACTACCATTTTGTGTATCTTAAGCATCAGCCTTGGCACAAATAGTGTCAGATTTGTGGTTCCATATAACATAACGGCATCTATTATTCTTGCTAGAGATGCTGATACCAATCATAGTGGACGAAGAGGGATATTCATTTGTATATCCCTTTCAACTGATTGGTGGTCACGTATATAGTAAGAAACTTAAGTGCAATGAGGAATTTCATATAAAAAATGTTAACGACGTCATTAGTTCTCTGAAATCTATCAATGACGACACATTTACGGTAGCCGGCAAGCTAATACATTACGTACAAGGCTGTCTGGAGATCTTATTTTTACTCAATAAAACCAAATGTCGCCTACGTAACACCTGCATAACAACATATTCTCTTCTATGGATGAGAATCGTGGCACCTTACTAGGGCCCAAAACAGCAAAATACTGAGTTATGAGAATAGGTGTCTCAGAAGAATCTTGGGTGTGCTGTGGTTTGACTTTATTCACAAGAGAACGGACGCAGCAAACTCCAATGACAACTGTCATCAAGCGGAGGCGATACGGTTGGCTGGGCCACATACTGCGGATGCCTTCTGAGAGCCTTAACCACGCTTGCCACTTTACAAGGCATCAGGTTCTCGACGTCCTGAACGTCCACTGCTGACTGTTATATATTTCCATTTATGTAAAGACGTTAGTAGTAGTTACACAACCTTTTAAAAATAACCTTTTTATTACTTTTATTTATGTTTTTTCCCCCTTCTTTTTTGCACTAAAAATAGTTAATTAATAGAATCAAGATAAGATATAATGATAAAACATCTATTATAGAAACTTCAGTGGCCCATTAGAGTTAATTCTAACTGTATATACTATAAAACTATGTAATTGTACTGTATGTTTCCTCAATAAAAAAAAAGAAGAAAAATACTATGTTTGGTTGTTTCAACTGACTTACATGTTAACGCAGGCATCTACCATGACCCAAACAGTCTCGATATAGTTGTTCTAGTTGACTTACGTACTATAGCAACCATCTATCATGATACAGGTAAATTAAGCTTGGTTGTTTCAGCTGACTTACACGTTAAAGCAGGCATCTACCGTAGAACAGATAGTGCCAGTTTGATCATTCCAGCTGATCATAGGAATCACCCATACTCCAGGGAAGGACTCGTCAGGGCAGGGCGGGATGATACATTCCTGGGTGCTCAGGAAGTCGACTGTGTAGGGCCACATTCCAGAGTCAACGACAGGACGAGTAGTCCACGACAAGTCGTATAGCAAGCCAGCCTCCTTCATCATATTGAAGTGGTTGTTTCCAGCCATTTGGAGAGAGGGCATACGAAGTCCTGAAAATTAAAAATACGTATTCAAATGATGTATTTTTTGTGTGAATTCATGAAATAAATCCACTTCGTTTATTAAACTTATAGTCTGGAAGGTAGCGTTGCAAATGAAAAAGTCATGGTAAGCCGGCATAACTTAGGAGGCTGCGAAAGTGGTAAAAAAAAGCTTTCGACAAAAAATACTGTTTGAATTATAAGCACAACCTATTTAGGTAAAGCCTTGTTTTTTGAAAAGGGTTTTAGATTTGTAGTTTTTAGTGTTCAGTGTTTTTTGTCAAAGAAACGACCTTCCTTCTCCCTGTTTTGGCTATTGCTTCCCAGTTCCTGATGCCCGAGGATGTGTTTTAATAAGATAATACTATTAAAAATGTGGTCATACCCTTGATGTCTTTTTGTGGGACGTGCGCAAATTTGTTGATCGTCTTGATTTGATCCGCGAACTCCCGGTGTAGGGTCTCCAGAGACGCGTTCTTCCAGTAATCAGTAAGGGAGCGGTGCGTTATGGAGTGCAGGCCGATCTCCATGGCGTTGGCGTGCAGCTCGTGCACCAGAGAGTAGTCCGTGTATTCGTGAGAGAGGAAGAAGGTTGAGGAGGCTGGACACCCGTTGGGGTTCACGCGATTGTATAAGGATTTGCGGTAATGCTCCATGTTAATGCCGTTGACGCTATCTTCGAAAGTTACCAGCACGAACTTAAAAAGAAACACAATATCACCATCTTCATACCCTTATATACAACTGAGGGTGTACAGGGTACTGCATCGGTACACCAAATGGAGCATATATCGATCATGCCACTTTACATACTGTGTAACATTTAGCATTTAGGTAAAACATGATGTCCCTCACCTAATGATGCATTGTCCCCTTTTCAGCAGAGACAACAGCTGGAGGCGCGATGCAGAAGCCTGGGTGAAGATCGACGTGACATACCATCAGTAATGGGTAATAAAAAACTCACACGAGAGGTAGTATTATACATGGTTAAAATTGTGCAGGCAATTGGTAAAATAAACCTTTGTTGGGAACAAAACGCCAAACACTCTTCTAGTGGAACGCCTGTTGACTGCTGTCAACAGGCCAGCTTCTTCTGAAGAGTTTATAGTGGTTTCCCCTCCACATGAGCAAATGCTAAGAAGTTCCTAATTAGCCCATTCTAGAATATCCTTCCTAATCCCAAAAACTAAGCTAAAATTTAAAGTAATTTAACTGCAGAAAATCCTCTTTTAAAAAAATATAAACCTTGTATATTATAAAGCAAGGTAAAAAATAATGCAACTCCTATAAAAAAAGCATTCAGCATTCATCCATTCAAGTAGACGAAAGTGAGCATTTTCGACACCTCTTTCCGTTCGCGTTCAATCGAGGGAATAAAGGCCCGCGATAGTTGCACGGTGTACGGTGAAGATGTTTTGAATTATTGACTAATTTGTTGTGAACTCTAATTTGGAAAAAAACGGACCCAATTTATGCTCACACCTAATATGAATTTAAGATTGAATAAATAATAACATATCAACCTTTGTGATAGCTATTCAAATAGCTCTCACTGGGCACTTTACTCTTACGTAGAGATAAAATGAATTAAGATTAATTAAGGTATTAATTCATTACCTGAGGCGTGTCTTCAGGCTTCAACCCTCCAGGAATATCGTGATCAGAACACCTGCAGTTGGGCAGAAGGCACTCCTTGGGGTCGCACTTACTAGCGAGCCTGTTTCCCCACCCCGGCATGGCCACAGCACCTAGGCTGAGCATCGCCAGAAGCACCAGGACCTTTATTTCTTAAGTGCGAGCTTCAAATAAGGTAAAGAGCTTCAAATATGGTGCGAGCAGATGAAAGAAACTGATCGAATCACTCCAAAAAAAACCTATGTATACTAAGCACACTCGATTTTATATAAATACCTTTCCAGTATCTAAAAACGAGTACGTTGCGAAATAAATTCATTCATTTTACATTTATTTTGTGTAATTTCGTTTTTTGTCTTATCTAGGTACGTATAATTATCTTTGTAAATAAAATTTCTATCGCATGTCGTTATTTGATTTTGTCTTTTACAAACATATCTTGGCATATTAAACTGATCAAAAAACTGTTATATTAGTTAATTTATTTATTGTAAATGTTCATACACAGCACATCTGCAAATTATTATAAAAAAAATCTTTAAAAAAAGTTATACATTTAAAAGTGAAAAGATGGTGTAGTATGATACCTGTATCATATTTTAGGCATATTAAGTTAAATATATCACCGGATTCGTCATGATGAGATCTACAATCTGGCAAAAAATATGGTACGTCTTCGTATAATAGGATTATTTTGCTATAATATAAAATATATCGCTATAAAATAAAATTCTTGTCATTCCTAGCATTTTTAATTTTAGTGAGCTTTAGGCAATGAAATTATAAATCTGATACAGAAATAAAATAATGTCTATCTTTGTTAACATACGAACAAAAAAATACGATTTTTTTTTTTCAAAGGTATACCACTTGTCCCTATATATTACTAGATTCCAGTAGCGAATGGTGATTTTATTTACAAGTAAGCAATAAAAAAATATCATATATTTTTACCTAGATAGAAGGTACATAATGTAATGTAAGTAATATATACTATAAATAGATATTTTTCTGTGGTTCTGTGTAATACAAAAACTCTCATAGATGAAATCAAATCAAACGATGTAACTTCGTCATATATTATATTAAATAGATATATTATCCATGACTTTAATATATAATTCATTAAAAAATAAATACCACTATGAATTCAGTCGATATTAGATATTCAATTGAAATGTCAACTGGCCGCATTGTTCTAGTAACTAATAGTGCTAAAAACGGCCGCGTGGAGCGCTATATGTCCTGCAATATGACGCATGAAAGTAATTATGGTCTTATGTCAAAAGTACCATCTCAAAGAATAACAGTCTTTAAGAAACAATGTTTGAAATACGGTTTTCCAAATCAAGAATCTTAAAATAATTTGTGTAATCTGCAAGTTTAATCTAGGAGAAAAAACCGGAACTGGGGTTAAGACATTCAGAATATAGTATACTTATTTGTATGACAAAATAAGCTGGAATAATCGGCTAATTTCTTGGCTCACCGCAGGCGCTGGGCGCGCTTTATTAAAATTTATATTTATATTAGGATACAAATACAAACGGTGGAAAAGATTTAAAATGTTAATTATTCAGTTGTTTTTCTGTGAATAAAGTTACAATAAAACATTATTATGGTTAGTCAAATATAATGGTAAGCTGCGCATAATCGCTTCTATACACGGTTCGCCCCTGCCAGATTCATCTCGATGAGATTAACAAACTGGCAAAATATGATATGCCTTTATTGGGTTAGAGAATATTAGCTGTGTCACTTTTTAATATGTCTTTTTTCTATTTCCAAAGATGACTCATTTACATATGTCACTAAACAACACACATGACATGGCAACATACGTGACATACCATCTTTAGAAATGGAGTAATAAGGAACTTCAGCCCTACGGGAAATTTGATATAAATAATGTTTTCTTGCGCGCGGTAAAAATTAGGGCATAGTGCTGCAAAGTGTTTTGAAAATGTACAAAAAAAATAAAATATATTCAAATAAAAACGAATACTTCGAACGATGTCACAACGACGAACGACGTCATATGAATCAACCAATGATGAAAAAGCTGTTAAAAATATCCGGTTTGCTTACCGTAAACGAACTATCAGCAGAACTGACAGAGAATAAGCGGAAGAGAACTTCTGACGTCACACGCGGAGTTATTTCAGAAACACAAAACTTAAAAAAATCAATGCGCTGATAATACAATATGTAAAATTTATTAAAAAAATGGCTTAGTTTAAAAGCCTATTAACAAATAAAAAAAAATTAAAAAACCACTAGCTCTGTGGTCAATAAACATATAATGGTTTTTCTCTATATGGGCGACTCTATTAGGTAATTACTCTAAGGTTTTAACACTCTCAAAAAAGGTCTTCAATTTTCGTTCGTTGTGAACATTTTCACTCCCAGGTATTCATAAACTCTTTGAGCTTGTCAACTCCTGGCTGGTTCCAAAGCCGATGCAGAGGATTCTGCTTCATACGGTTCACCCAATCTCCTGTCAAGGGATACTCCTTCTCGTCCAGTGGAACGATCAGCTCGGCAGAAGTAAATGTGGCCAGGCAGCATAAATCAGCCAGGGTTACCTGTAATAAAAGACAAACATATAATTTGCCAAAGTACATCGATGGGCAGTTGTGAAAATACATATAATTATCAGGAAAAGCTGGAAATGTAAGACAGGACATTCCATCCTATCTGCGCATGGTTTTCGAGAATTAAAAAAAAAAAAATTGATTAATATTGCTACATAAGATGATGCCAGATTTTTTTTTATTACTTATATTAAAGATCTTGGGATTGTTTTAGACTCAAAATTACTTTTTGAATCGCATATCAATAAAATTACCTCCAAAGCATTGAGCATGTTAGGTTTTATAATTCGAATGAGTAAACACTTCGATAATCCAAAGGCCCTTATTCCATTATATTACACATTTGTCAGAAGCCATTTGGAATACGCCTCTCAGATATGGAATCCCCAGTATGCCATATATATAAGTAGAATAGAAAATATTCAAAACGAATTTATAAAGTACCTTAAATACAAAACCGGTATTTCTTATGTATCTACTCTCACTGCCTCCACCTTCCATGGAATCATTTCTCTACAATACCGCAGAGTGTGTTCGGACCAACTACTGCTTTACAAAGTTATGACAGGAATGGTTGACTGTACAGAGCTGCTTGGTTTAATAACAATACATGTGCCAGCCAGGATTTGTAGACGGTACCACCTGTTTCATGTACCAATAAGTAAAACATCGTATGTTAAAAATGCTTTTTTTCGTAGGACTTTTTCAATGTACCAAAATTTAAAAATATAGATTACACAAACATCACTCTGTCAGATTTAAAATTTACACTAAAAATGTATTATGTAACTTAGTAGACATTATAATAATAAATATGTACATCTCCCTTCCCCTCCTTTTCCTCTCTTTAAGCATTTTTGTCCTTATCCCGCCCAATTTACAGTATCTTAATGTTCTTAAAATAAATATTTAAAAAATCTTAGATTATTGAGTACATGAAAATAACATTTTTATATGTATAAATTGTATGTATTTATTTGATATGTAATATATTTTCTTTACTAACTTTGTATACTATGTGGAAATCTGTTATTAGTTCTGAGTTTATACACTATATCTGTTTGTATACTAAAAATATGTATGTAGAACTGTTGATTTCCAAATAAAATAAAATATCTAAATATCTATATGACAATCTACTTTTATAAATAAATTAAATCAATCTTGTAATTGCTACTTTCTAAAAAAGAGACTACATCTTTAGCTTGGAGAGTGACATACACCGTTGTGGTTATTTTGTAATTTGAAATAGCATGATAAATAATATATAAAATAAAAATAGTAGTTTTGGAATAATTTACATCGGTGAATTTCAAATATGTAATTGCGCAGTAAGATTATTTATTTATTTATGTTATTAACATAAACGGCAAATCTGCCTTTTACAAGCATTTATAATATTAATATATTTGGATTAATATTTTTTTTTTTTGAAAACATGATTTTCCTGATACCCAAGATTTATAAAAAAAATATTAAACCTAAAAATTATACAAGATTTATATTTTAAAAATGAACCTACAATTATACAGCATATTCTGTAGAAAGTTTAAATAGTAAAACATTCTACAGTAAAACAACAAGAAAATCATAAGTACTGTTTCACACAGCTAGGCAAAGTGCACAAAAATATATATATATATGTATATATTATGAAATGCATGAATAAATAAATATAATTACCATTCACCATCTTTGAAAAAGATCAAAAGGTTTGTTCTGTAGGAACAATACCCTACACTAAATATATCAGATACGTGGGAATAACCATTGCCGAGTTTATGAAGTCTTATTATTAATACGGCATTACAAGTATACACTGTCCGTGAATTGTTGCTACAAAACGGTGGCACCTGTCTAGTCATTCTTCCAGGCACCCTGAAGTTGATGAGAGATAACAGTTCAGGGCAATCCCATATTAAATTTATAATTTTGAAAAAATTTTAAAGGTCTATAATTTTTCTTCTATCGTTCAGTTTTAACAAATTTAATTTTTGGTAAAAAATCTTAATTTAAAAATTCATGACTGATTCTAAGTTTAAAATTTATATACAGCAAGGATTTTTTGTTTTTTAAATTTATTATACGTCGCGAAACGTAAATATTTTGACATTTAATATTAGGATGTTGCATTGTGATCGCGAATACGATAAACAACCATGGTGAGAAATTGTTATCACGTCGCTTATTAGCACGTTGATAGTTATTTGTGATTGAGCTACTGATCACTAGTGCTAAAACAAATAAAACCTCATTTCAAAAAATTTCATCAGTAAAGGGTTATTTGTTTTAGAACCGGAATTTTTTTACTATAGCTTCAATTTTATTATTACATTGATAAATCAGCCAAGCTAACCTGTAATAGAGGTTAAATCTTACATACCAATAATAAAGGGTTAAAAGTAAATAATATGGAAATATTTCACATAAGGAAAGTTTTAAAAAATAATGTTCCTTTGATCAATAATCAAACAAACTTCCAATATAGTCCTTTATACGATGTTCCACTGTAATGGTCACCCTAAAAAACCTATTAAGCTTATCCCCTCCCTCCACCCCCTCTACTTTTTTCATTAATTCTCACACAAGATAATATTTTCATAATTTAATCAGTGCATTTTTGTCCTAATCAATGCATGTGCTTATTAAAATGCATGTCGTGTTGGTGTTATATTTTTGTGCAACAACTATGGTGAAGGTGTATAGTGGGTTTTGCATGTTGGTTTAATTGGTGTCCTGCCGAAGAGGCGGGTACATCTCGAAACCGGTAGACATAGAAAAGTCGGCAAGTGGTTATATACAAATGTTTAATAAAATTTAGTAAAATGTTTGACCACAAAGTTAATGCTTTCAATATTAATAATAGATTGATAAAGTTTTTAAAAAATAAATATTTGTTTATATAGAAATTTTAGTTATCAGAAATAATTCAATCGGCTATCCTAATAACTCAAATTTTCAACTCACCTCATTACCGGCAAGCCATTTTGATTCCTCCAGAAAGTAATTGAGAATCCTATAACTAGTTTTTATCTTTTCAGCCTTCTGTTCATTTGGGGTCTTTAACCCTCGTTGGAAGAAATCTTCCTGGAAAAATAAAATAATCAATAAACTAGTTTTGATTTACCAACATATCGTAAATAATTAACTGTCTTGAGAGGATATCCGGTGGCTGAAAAAAATATTATAGAACAAAATATTGATAAACGTATATATTTTTTAAGAAATAAAAATTGACTAAATATCTGTACAATACTATGAAGAGAGTACTGTGTACTCCAGGACTTTGCTCTGAATATTTCATTTGCCTTCATTATTGCGTTAACATCTTATGTGCAATACTGTTGATCTTGAAGAATACAATGTATAGTATTTAATAGAAAAAATGCTGAATTGCTTCTGGGGTCGTTGCTCTATATTTTATCGTCATTCATTTCATTTGTCATCGATCACTGTACTTTAACCCCCATAGCCACAAGAGTAGAGTTCCCCGTAAAGAAAGTTTTCTTACTGAAACTGTCGAACAATATTTCAGTTACCATAAGTTTAGAGTTCGCTGTAAAGAAAATTGCCTTACCGAAGCCATCTATTGGATTTAGGTTGCTGAAAGTTGAAGTTCCTACCCCAGTTAGAGATTGACAAAGAAGACACGAGGTTGCTCTTTAATGCGTATTTATTACATGGCGAATAAGATACAGCACTTGGTTGTGTAGCGCGAGCCGATGATGGGTTGAAGAGACTGCACTTGAACTACATGTTGGAACTGTGTGACGTCGTCGAGCTGGACTGACTGACGGAACCTGTGGTCTAAAGATACCAGATAGGCGACGTTTTTTTGTAGTTCATTTGTTTATGGTAGGGACGATGAGAATGTACTTCCGAACGATGATACCAATTTCATGTCCAATACTTATAGAGTTGTATTATATGTGATATTGGATTCTACAGAAAATAATGACACTGCTTTCTTCGGTCATCGCTCTATTTTAGGTGAAATGTTTTAGCACGTGTGTGTCATCGATTATGGACTATGAGCCCTACAATCTAACATTGGTTTAGTTACCATTAGTGCAGAGTTTGCTGGGAAGAATGTTCCCATATTGAAGCACAGGATCTGGTCCACTCTCGCCCTGGCTGCAGCATCACTGGGATAAACTGAGTTCCCCGGTGTAAACTTGTTCACCAAATAAGCAGAAATAGCGTGACTGTCCCTTACTATAAGCTGGCCATGCTTTAGGGTAGGAATCTGGCAAATAGGATTCAACTGAAATATGAAAGAAAAAAAATTAAGTAGCTATTCCGAGAGAGACTGCATTGTTAAATCAAATGAGGCGTATCCTGATGATCTGTTACAGGAGAGTAAGGTGATTAGTTTTACGTTTGAGATGCCAGCCCATAGACAGTGAAATACTTTTGTAAAAGTATTTCCTCCACATACCCGAAAACCGTTTTCCTATCGGTTTAGTTCATTAAAAAAAAGCAAGGTTTTTTGTCAATAAATGATTTAAAAAATTTTAAATTATAAAAAAAATTACAATAAATAATAAATAAACATGTAATACATATAATTTTTGTAAGTGAAAATTCTTGATGGAAGTTCATTGTAATATATTATAGAAGAATTTTATAGAATATAAACATTCCTTCGATTAAAAAAACAATTCATTATAATTCAAATTATTATGAAAATAAAACTTTGTTATTAGTGTTACACAATTTTTATTCTTTTACAAGAACATTACTACAGTTTCGGGAGAGTACTCCTATTATCGACGGGTGATATAAAACTCACCACTACAACAATAATAACAAAGTTTTTATGTTCTTTTCTCTGCTGCCATTGGCATGTTTTTATACTTTTAAACTACTTTTAATTACTTATATTATATATGTTAATAAAATCAATATATTGCTGCTCTTACTATAATGTGTCATTAATTTTGAAGATGTTTTTTTAATCGACCTAAATTTATTGTATTATATTTCACTTAAAGATTCTTCTCATCGTTTCTTTGAATCCCTTAAAATAAATATGTGTTTATGTTTTTCCTTTTTTAAAAAAAAAAGTTGTTACTATTTTATTTTATTTTTACATCTGAGCATGTTTTTCATTCTTTATTTCCATTCTTAATTTTTAATTACTCTTACAAATTTTCTTCAATTTGAATATTATTTCCATTTGTAAATACTCACTACAAACTACAAACCTTAAAATATCTTTTTTTCACTTAAATTTAAATTTTTGAACAACTTTCATTTATGTTTTCTTTTTCCTTCTCTTTTTTATACTTTCATAAATAACCTTACATATAATTGCTTGTTAATATGGAAACTTCACTGGTCCATTAGAATTAAGTCTAAATGTGTAAAATATTAAACTTTGTAACTGTACTGTATGTTTCCTGAATAAAAAAAAAATAAAAAAATAAAAAATAATAATAAAAATAATAATTTATAATGAAGTGTAACGAAGTGAATGCCGATTTAATTAACAATATTATTGTAATTCATATTGAACCTAAAGGCTATAAACTAGACAAACAGGAAACTCTCGAAATAATTAGATTAAAATTTTTTTAACGCTTTTTTTATTCTAATTTTCTTGATTTTTGAAGGGAGTGGGAAGTATAATAATAATAAATTACGACAATTTTTAAAGCGCCGTTTTCGTGAGTAATCACTTCAAGGGCGCTGTACATTAAAAAAAATTACCGGCTAACTCTTTATTACTATTTATTTACAGACAAGTTTTATAAATCATGTAAAACACATAATATGTTTTGTACTTCAAAAAATTACATCTAAAAAGTAGCACTTTTGAAGTCAGAAAACGATTGCACAAATAAACAAGTTTAGTTTTTTTTCTGGAAAGGGATTCTGTTGCACAAATTCAAACTTCTGGAGGTAGAGCATTCCACGCCAAAGGTCCGGCTATCGCAAAAGCCCTATCGCCAAATTTGGAACTCTGGTTGCGTGAATGAGGTTGTATCACCTTCCCTACAGCAGAACAGGACGCTGAGCGGAGAGTGAGGCGCCTATCTGCCAGCTCGTCCGGAACGCAGAGTTCCTGAAGGTATTGAGGAGCCGTGTTACGTATTGCCTTGTACATTAACCGACACAGCTTGTGCTCGACCCTTTCTGGAAAAAGTAGCCAGTGAAGACTTTGAATCAACGGTGTAATGTGATCGTGCTTTGATGCACCAAAGATTAACCTGGCAGCTGCATTCAGAATGCACTGCAGTATTGCAATACTCCATTTTATATTTGGGTAAGCCAGCATATATTCCATTGCAATAATCCACTCTTGATATCACGAATGCGTTCACTAAAAGACAGGCTGCCTCGTTAGGTAAATGTTTTCGAATACGCTTAATTTGCCTGAGCTGGTAGAAATAAGCACTGACTGTCTTGTTGATTTGCTTTTTAAGCAAAAGTATGCCTTCTGAAAGGTGGCAAAACATGATACCCATGTCATTTTGTATAAATTTTTTAGAAGTGTTTTGATGGCCTCTGAAAAAGGCGTAATTAAAAAATAATTGAACATATGTTTGTGTTTTTTTTTCACCAAAGCATGTTTACACAAAATAATGAAAAATTATGTGATAAAAATCAATATGTCCAAATTATTATCATAATATTGATGTTTTTTATGGTATTTCTTGATAAAATTCTACAATGAATGATTTTGATAAAACATATTACAACAGAGATGAAAAACACTTTAGAGAAGGTAATATAGAAGTCTAGGTATCTACATGGCCTATGAACTGTCACTGGCTGGTTTAAGTGGCCACTTTACAAACTGTGTAACATTCACCATTCTGCCTATATTTGAACGTCTATATTCCTTCTATTCTTTCACCTGCTGATGTTCAGCTCTTTAACTTCATGAAAAAGTGAAGTGGCCATTTAAACCAGCCGATGACAGGTCATAAGCCCTGTAGATGTCTAGACTTTTTTTTAATGTTTTTTAATTGAAAATTTATTTATCAACCCTTACGGATTATTACATTCATTTTACAAAAATAATACATACATTTTTTATTCATACTCTGTTGTTCAAAAAATATTTTTTACATCTTTTGAAAAGTTTGTCTGAGTCTTTTGTTTACTTTTGTCTGTTAGTTTATTATATAATTTCAGTCCCTGGTTTATTGGTCTCGACTGTCCTTGTCTTGTTTTAGAAAGTTGTGTATGATATTTTTCTAATATTCTCGTATTATGTCCATGTTTACTACAATCAAAATAACAAGAAAAACTCAAAAAATTATAAACAAATTTATCAAAAAAAAATCTTGAGCGTTTTCGCCTAAGTAGGCATCTTCAAGACCGGTGAATTGTTTACTACGTTTGCAGCTTTGATACTATTTCTAACATATTTTGGAGATAAGAAAATCAAATAAGTATTATAAGGGGACAAATAATATTATAAGGGGACAGAACACATAAATATTTACAACTAGTTTGCTAAACAGTTCATTTTCGGGAGTTATTGGACCGAAATTAGGACTGAGCATTTATTATAAAAAAGGTGGGAAAATAACACATGCGAAATACAACAGAGTGAAAAATACACATTTCGCTCGTTAGTCAAAATAATAAAAAAACAAAACCAAGAAATTTTATTGATAAATTTATTTATAATTTTATCAAAATCATTATTAATATCATATTCAGCCATCTTTCAACATACATATTAATATATTTATATGTAAACTGAATTTTTTGCGACATTCGTAAATATAAAATAGTTTATCTGTTAAAAACGGAAACACGTTTGCTAAGTTTAATTGATTAGTCGAATTAAAATATTAAACAGAAATTCCATCGATAATTTCATTCAGTCGGGATTGTGAAATAGATAAATTTAATACCCTATTCATTGATTGTAGACATGTTTTGATGATAGTTCAAACTCTAAAAAGATTTTTATCACTTTGTGTTTTTGCTATTGGAAAGCCGCACCAAAAAATATTTTTTAAAACGTATCCATATTTGATTGAATCAGCATTCACGAATGTTGAAATTTTTTTTATTTCTAACGTGCATATAACATGTTTGTTGTACATCTGTCAAATGTATTTTACTAACACAACATTAACCCAGATGATAAACGTTGCAATGCTGTTTTAAACCTGTAATAATATGACCGTTCACCATTTTGCGTATATTGTAACATCTGAGCTAGATGATCAACATTTAGGGATCCATTAACAAGACAGACACAACAAGGATTCACAGAAACCAAAATAAAATGATTAAACTAATAAATAACGGTATAGTTGAAGATAAATTTCCTCTAGCCATTACAAAGATACACTACCGACCCCCCACCTTCAAGTTTTGGGTAGGTACATCGAAATGAAACAAGGGGAAGCGTACGTCACGGTACACATATCTACGCTCTAAAATGACATAGCTTCAGTATGACGTCAGAGTTAAAGATAATAGTCTCCCGACCGAAGATTTACTACCGTTACCCCCCCCATCAAATTTTGATGTAAGTACATTGGTTTATACCGACGGGTCTAGAACTCCTCGATACGTTTATTTGCTCATTAAAAGTGTAAAAAAATTGTTTTACCAAACAATTTTTCCTTTAATTATGATTTTTAAAATTTTTAATCGTTTTGAGGTTTGCACTTTTTTTCATGAAAGTCTATTAAAAATATGAGAGAAAAATAAGTAAATTTTGAAGTCAAATTAAATTCCGAAATAATTGAGAGTACTGATAAAGGCCGGAATGAAGGTAATAAAAACCTAAATAAGATATTGTTAGAAATTGAATATTACAACCAGAATTATCTTCTTTAAAAAAGGATACAATTCTGTAAAAAAAGATTTCAACTAAAATATTTAAAATATTTTTTTTTTTTAAGTATCACCGAAGGCATAATTTTACGTAGAAATAAAGGAAAATGTCACAAAAATGTATGTAATTTAAAATGCTTGTATTTCTTTTCAATAAAACAAAAATCTAAATTTTGCTTTGACCGCTTTCATGTTCAATTTATTATCTTCAAATTATCACAGCAAATTTTAGTTCGATACTTAGTTTTTATTGAGATCCCAGATACCTAATTTAGTCTATATTTAAAATGGCGTAATCTGCCGTTCTAAAAGTAATTATATTTTAGTTACATAAAACTTTTAAGTATATCTTTTAACAGAAATACATTAAAAAAATATTGTTTCTATTTAATTTATGCTTTTTTATTTATTGCGCGATTAAAAAAAAACATTCGTTTTAAAATGGCAAAATCGTATGATTTCCTAATTTTGCGTGCGTTTTACCAGACTACAGCTTTAACGTATTGAGTCACTGTTCACAGCTACGCATGCACGTTAAGCAAGATAAGCAAACACGATGAATGATTAATGAAAACGATAGAAGAGCCCTCAACACACCTTACCACTCTTCAACACGACACAATAATTAACAAAACTACTACCTTAACGGGACGTCACGACAGACCAGACCTCAATACAACACAGGAGAACACATGAGAGTAGTATCTCTTACATGGTCAAGTTAGTGCAAGACGTTGAAAAAAAATAATCAAAGTAGGACTCAAAATTTCGAACACTCTTCTAGTGGAACTGAAGGCCCGGCGATGATTGTCAACAGGTCGGATTTTTCTGAAAAGTTTTAATTCATTTCCTCTTCATTTGAGCAAATGCTAGAGAAGTTCCTGATTAGCCACTATAAAATCTCCCTTCTGATCCCAACACTTATAAAATACGAAGAAGCCTATTAAAAGCAGAAAAATCCCATTTTATTCATTGTAAGCCTTGAACATATATTTTATATTTATTAAATCAAACAAAGAAATATTTCTGTATACTTATATATTGTTAAACACAGCAGAACAGGGTAATTCTACCTTTAGATAATGATCACATTAGCCAACGATTGGTCAAACTATGCCTAGAATAACATATTTTATTTTAAATTTTCGCAATCCTTAAAATATCTATTGATCCGTTCAAACGACATAATACGAAAATAGAATTGGCCATCACGCCCATTTATCTTTATGAACGCAAGGCATTTGAAAGTAGTTGTACATAAAGCAGCCAGTCCACAATTTAGAAAAATTGGAGTATTGGTGTTATCGGGTTCAGAAAGGTCAATTCCACGTTCTGCTTAAAACAGCCAAACCGCTTTCATACAAAAAAACTAATAATCACCTTCTGAAAATGTCATGATTTCAAAATGTCACGAAAATGAATGTCACCTTATTATACATTTGGAGGTTTGATAAGATATTACATCTAGCCGTTTTTTGCAAAATGCATATTTTAGATTGTGTGGCCAGCCAGACTTCGAGAACTTTTAAAAATTCACCAAAATTTCTTTACAACACAATTAAATTATTTTTAAAGTTCTAGTAACAAATTCGTTAAGTGATTCTTTACAATTAACTAACCTTATATATTACAGTAGAACTCCAACTATCCGAACTCTAAACATCCGAACCACTTTCAGAATAAATAAAAAAATCACGCAGTTTCCCAGTAAGGGTAGGCAGAGAGGATAGAACGCCACATCACTCTATCTTTGCATACAGATCTCGCTTCCTCTACATTTATACATCTTCTCATGCACGCGTGCCGATTATTCCGACTTTTAACATGTCTATCTTCAAGTATTTGTTGGATTTGGTCATGCCATGTCTTTCTCGGTCCTCCTCTATTTCTGCATCCATCAACATTTGCATCGTAAATATTTTTAGTCATTCTTTCGCTGTCCATTCGCTCTACATGTCCAAACCAACGCAGAGCTCCTTTCTTAATTTTGTCGATAATGCTTATCTCAGCCTTGCATAATTTATTTATTTATTAATTACATTATACATACATTTGTTAAGAATAGAGACACAGTTTATAGCGACACAATCAGAAACGACCCATATCTGTGAACTTGCTCCGACTCGCTAAAAAATCCGTGTTGAGTCGGGGCACTTGTAATGCATTCATAACCATACATTCACACACATACATACATATATATTCGCACATACATATTTATATTATATTTTATACATACATATACATATATATTAAGTTTAAGTTTAAGTTTAATGTACGGATCTTAACATTTGTGCATCTATCGTATAAAGTTTTACCACACATTCGTCTGAGAGATCGCATTTCGGCATTATTCAGCCTACTTTCATCCCTGTTTTTCCAAGTCCATACTTCACTCCCATACATCAAGGTCTGGACCAGGAGTCTATTGTGAACTGCTAATTTTGCCTCTTGCGACAAACATTTATTTGCCAAAGTTAATTTAAGGGCACCGTTCACTCTGTTCCCGGCACTCACCCTCCTTTCGAAATCTTTCTCGGTGATTCCATCCCAAGTAAACATACTCCTCAAATACACAAATTCATCTAATTGTTTTAGTATAACCCCATTCACAGTGCTTTCACATTTAGTCATACTTTCATATCTTTCAAAAAACCATCACATTCGATTTATCGACATTCATTAGCAAATCACTTCCCTTGCGTACATCGTAGAATTGCAGTTCCTCTTTGTTGTTAGCAAGAAGCACGGCATCATCAGCATACATAAGACAGTTGACAGTTAAATCACCCATTTTTGCTACTATTCTTAAGTCGTACCGCGATTCGCTAAATAACGACTTGGCTTCCCAAAAACGGATGATGACAGTCAAACAGCTTACTTTGACCAAGATGTTCAGCAAGCAATGACTTTCATTTACAGTACAGTACGTACAAACTGTACAATTGTACGGCACTTGTATCCACGCTTAACATGTAAAAGTGTTGCCTTTTTAACAAATGAATTAAAAGCTCATTTTTAAATTTATTTCAACAGAGAGGGAAAATTTTTTCGGGAAAGGAATATGGAAGTCTAGGCATTTACAGGGCTTATGACCTGTCATTGGCTGGTTTAAGTGGCCACTTTACACACTGTGTAACATTCACCATTCTGCCCATGTTTGAACATCCACATTTCCTAAACTCTTCCATCTGTTGACTTTTGTGAAGTAAAAGAGCTGAAACCTTTATCACGTGGGTGAGATTCATCCGGCTGAACCAAATCACCTACTAGGCAACGCCTGAAAACAATTTTCCAATTTTTATACTTCTTCTTTTACCAGGTAGTAATTCAACAATGTTTGATTTTGTCCAAATGCTTGCAGACTGGCTGGATTTCCTCCCTAGGGAGTTGTTCATATTTAAATTTATTTCAACAGAGAGGGAAAAATTTTTCGAGAAGGGAATATGGAAGTCTAGGCATTTACAGGGCTTATGACCTGTCATTGGCTGGTTTAAGTGGCCACTTTACACACTGTGTAACATGCCAGTCTGCAAGCATTTGGACATAATCAAACATTGTTAAAAGCTTATTTTTCATTTCCATTCAATCATTCTCATTTTCAACATAAATACAGTAATTAATTGAAATAGATCCTTTTTTATGAAAAAATCCAGTTATCCGAATTTTCGATTATCCGAATGGGGTCCGGATCAATTTTTTTTATTTTTGATATTTTTTAAATGATTTATTTATAACATTGCACATACATTGATTAGCGACAGAGACACCTTTTAAAGCGACACAACCGGAACGACCCATGCCTGTGAACTTGCCCCGACTCTCTAAAAAATCCATGTTGAGTCGGGGCACTTGTAATGCATTCACAAACATACATACACACATACACACACACATATATATATGTATATATGCGCATTTACGTATTCGTATGAAATTTTATAAATACATATCAAGTTTATTCATATCATTAATACTTTATACATTATGCCACTTATTACATTTACATTTATACATACATATTGGTATTGGTCGTTCACCAGTTATTCCACATTCATCGCAGTGATCCCGATAATTGAAGTTCTAGTGTATTTTAAAATATAACTAGCTGATCTGACAGACGTAGTCCTGCCCGAACATTGGCTTGCCTTGGAAAAAAACTTTTAATTGATAAGAAGGTACCTAGGTACTTGTTTGTGATTAAATTCCAAAACTAAAAATGGTTAATATTCAAATATCGAATTTAAGTAGGTACTTGTTTATGGTCAAATTCCAAAACATAAAATAAATATTTTTTCAAATATGGCATTCTTTTTGCAAACGACAAAATTCAGTTTTCTCACCAACAGAAGGGTGTACTTATGTAGGAATACGATTTTTAAAAATGTATTGAATTAAATATCATTTAAGTATTACCAAAAATCCAGTAAAAAGAAATAAATGGGTAGAAATTGTAAGGAATTTAAAGAAAGAATCTGATTGAGATCCACAAAAAATAAATGCTCTTTGTAAACGTTCAAAAACAAACTTTTTCAGATACAAAAAAACAACATCTTTCCATTTTTTTGTTAATGCATTCTCCTCGAATGCAACCCTGGTAGATCGATGAATAAAACATTTGTGCTCCTAACTTCTTTTTTACATTGATTGAAGATTTTAATATCTGCATCGCACAGTGCAAACATATATATTTATCTGAAAACCGGACGTAAATCGGTTAAGCCGTTTAGAAGGAGTTCAGTGACATCACACGTACAGAGGAATTATATATATAAAGATATAATATTGTCAATACATAATGACACAACATACGTCTGCATAATTATTTTGTACACATAATACATTATATCGTATTCGCGATCACAATGCAACATCCGTGAACACCTAATATTAAATGTTTTACATACATCTTTACGTTTCGCAAAAAATAAAAACCATGCTGCGCAATCACATATTTGAATTTCACCGGTGTAAATATTCCAAAACTGCTATTTTTATTTATTATTTATCCCTTCTTCCCATCCCCTCTCCTTTCTTCATAGTAGTGTTAATTTTTTAAAATATTTAACTTTTTTAAAATTTTTGTATAAAATTGTAAGATTCAATATGTCCATGTATTTGTAATTTTCTCAAACTAAACGGTTTGGGTAGGTAGGAAGAAACTGCCTTAAGGCAATATGCTCGCCCTTATATGTATATATATTGTATATGGATATAAAGTGTGAAATAAAAAAATAAAAATAAAACAATGAACTACAAAGTTAGTACTACAAACATCCAAAATAAAAAAACATTCCAACTGTTCGGTAGATTCGATTATTCATTAGTTTCCCAGAAGTGCCTTTTCTATGGCTGGCTGCTTTCTGCATAACTACGTTCATTTTTATCTCCTTTGATGTCCTACCGAGGAGCCATCCAATTTGAGTCTTGTCACATTAAATTTTGTGTAGGTACATTGGCTTTTTTCCTGATTTATACCTTTTAACTTTTTATCAATGGAAAATGCGAAGTGAAAAAAATCTATTGATATTATGTTCGTACATATTTTTTTAACGCCGCCATCGCGTCAATGAGAATAATTCAAACAGCGAATATCCGCAATTAAAAGTGTTTAAAAAAAAACAATAATTAAGGATTTATAATCGGGTTGTGGTCCCATGGCTAGTGTCTTGGACTCACGGACCAAAGGTTCGAATCCCACTCTACCCCAACTCGATTCCCGTTTTCTAGTAGTAAGTTTTTTACAACTCGTTGAAAATGGCCCTCAAAATGAAATATTTGGATAAATCGTAAGAACGCAAATAGTTCTTTTTTTAAATTTTAAATAAGTCATTTTTATTTAAATTTATTGCAACAGATAGGGAAAACATTTTTAAGAAGGGAACATAGAAGTCTAGGCATTAACAGGATTAATGATCTGTCATTGGCTGGTTTAAGTGGCCACTTTACACACTGTGTAACATTCACCATTCTGCCTAAAATTAAAACTAAAAACATCCACATTTCCTCAACTCTTCCATTTGTTGACTTTTGTGAAGTAAAGGAGCTGAGACCTTTATTATGTGGTCGGTCAGAAGCCCTGTAAATGCCTAGACTTCCATGTTCCCTTTTCAAAAATGTTTTTCCTCTCTGTTGCAATAAATTTGAATATGAATAATTCCCTAGGGAGGAAATCCAGCCAGTCTGCAAGCCTTTGGACATAATCAATCATTGTTGAAGACATTTTTATTTAATTTTAGTTGATTTGTTTTGTCTGTGTCAGGGCGCATAAATAATACTGTTAAGGCTGTAGTCGGGTAAAACGCACGGAAAATCAAACGATTTTTCCATTTTCAATCTTTTTTTTTAAGCAATAATAAAAAAACATAAATAAGATATTTCTATTAAAAAATACATTTGAAAAGTTGAGATAGCTAAAATACAATTATCTTTTGACCGGCAGATTACGCAATTTTAAAATTTAGACTAAACTTTGATATCTCGATTTTCATATAAAGACCAAGCATTGAACTAAAATTTGTTGTAACAATTTAAAGATAATAAATTAAAATCATTAAAATAACGGGGGAAAAATTTGACCTTTTTTTAAAAAGAAATACAACTATTTTAAATCATATACATTTTCTGACATTTTCCTTTATTTCTACGTAAAATTATGCCTTTGGTAATACTTAAAAAAAAAAAAAATTTAGTCGAAACCTTTTTTTATAGAATTGTATTCTTTTTTAAAGAACATAATTCTGGTTGTAATATTCTATTTCTAACAATATCTTATTTAGGTTTTTAACAAATAACTATCGACGTGCTAATAAGCGACGTGATAAAAATATCTCACCATAGTTGTTTATCGTATTCGCAATCACAATGCAACATCCGTAAACACACAATATTAAATGTAAAAATATTTACGTTTCGCGACGTATCATCCTGGTGCGTAATCATATATTTGAATTTCACCGGTGTTAATATGGAAAATATTCCAAAACTGGTATTTTTATTTATTTATTTATTATTTATAATGCTATTCATTGCATTTAGCCAACAGTTGGCAAGCCAAATGTCAAGAAAAACAGTTGTTATGGTAATCGTAATTTAATTTTCACTTTTTTATAGTACCTAGATACTCCTTACTATTTTGCAAATGCAATATATTGTATTATTTTTTTATGGTAATTGCTGATTTTTCGCCAGTGAACTGTATTTATTTACGAGGAAAACAAAAAACAAACTGACACGAGCGTTGACTTAGAGATTACACACGCGTTGACTTATGACTGCGATAACTTAAGCATGTTCATTATTGTTTTCATTGTGATCGCTCAAATACTCAAGCATGTTTTTAAGCACGTCGATAGTTATTTGTGATTGAGCTACAGTACTGACGAACGTATATGCCGGAGTGTAGAGCCGCCGTTACACGGAAAAATAGCTCAGGTCTGAAGATAACAATATTGCACCTGCCATCAATCATTATCACCTGTGTTGCAGATTAACGTTTAACCTGTTAAATTATACGACGTATGTACATAACCACAACCAACCTAGGTACATCTTATCAAGATCAATACCATAAACACGTTACCTCACTTTGATTTAAAAGGCATACATATTTTATAAAAATTTATCGAATTCAATGTCATTTTATTGATATATGAATTATTTTTATCTCTCGTTTATCTTATGAGATTGCACAAAACACAGCAAAACAGCAATCGTAGAAAAGGACTGTGCTTTTTTCAGATAAGTCATGCTTTGAGTTTTTAAGGGTTGCAATATTTAGCTACCGTATATTCACGGAGACTGGACCGCTGTGCACGTGCACACCACGAGCCCACTGCGTGATATCGCATGATCGGCCCATTAAAAATTGTCTTAAAATAGTACAAACATAATAAATGAATGTCCTAATATTAACTTCTATCTAATTATTATTAAAACACATTCTAACTATTAACATTTCTAAACAATATACGTACACTTAAAAGAAAACTTCTATAAAGCTAACACGAATAAGATTATTTTTTAAAAACTAACTTATCTGCTAAATGCATGTTTTTTTAACTGACATTTAGATGAAATAATATTTTTTTCTCTCTTATTTCTAATGGTATTTCCTTATAATATAACTGTACAGCTCGGTGCATCAACGAGTTTTGTGTATTTGTTTTTCTACGAAATGATAGTCTTACTTCATGTTTGTTTCTTGTTTTATATACGTGTTCACATTGATTAGAAAAAACCTTTTGAGTCAACTCTTTTGAGGTATAACCATAAATCATTTTATGAACAAAAAACATTACATTAAAAATATATTAGTTGACGTACTGTCATAATTTTTGCTTGTTTCAGCATCAAATTTATCCTAGTGTATCTATTCTTTCTTAAAATTACTCTTATAGTTCTGCAGAATAGTAAGTTTATTTTTTTCCCCTTCAGTTGCCAAAAACAAAATACTACTACAATAATTTATATGAGGCACAATAATGGAGTTATAAATCATTCTGCACAAATCAGCAGTTAGATATCTTCTGATTCTTCCCATAAGAGAAACCTTCTTTGCTATTTTATTTGTCACATATCTTGTATTCTGGGAAAAAGTCAATCTTGAATCCATAATAATCCCCAAATAGTTTATCTTTTTCACTTCTTTTAATAGTTCTTCATCCATCACTATTGTTGGTGAAATGGGGATTTTTTTATTTCTTATGTTCATAAACTTGGTTTTATCTGTATTCAGCTTAAGTTTATTCTTCTTCAACCATATTTTTATTTTTTATTTATTAATAAAACATATAAGACATGAATATCATGATATTATATTCCCAGGAGTTGTACGAAAAAACTCATTTGGGACGGTACATAAAAAAATAGTACATTTCTTGTAACAATACATAGTATACATTTAAACAATAAAAATTTAAACAAATTTTAACAATCTATGAACTTAATATTAAAAAAGGAAAGAAAACATTTAAACAATCTGTGAACTTAATATTAAAGAAGAAAATAAAAACATTCAAACAATCTGTGAACTTAATATTAAAAAAGAAAAAAAAAACATTTAAACATTCTGTGAAATTAATATTAAAAAAGAAAATAAAAACATTTAAACATTCTGTGAACTTAATATTAAAAAAGAAAAGAAAAACATTTGAACCTAAAACACAATATATAGACTATTCACAGAAACTGAGCTAAAAACTATCACTTTCAAAAAGATTCAAGAAATAGGTCTTCATTTCTGGTCTTTGAGATTTACCACTCGACATTTCATTTTTAAGGTCATCAGGCAGTTTATTAAATTGTATACGACCAATGTATTCCAGAGACTTTTTGCCGAACTTCGTGGAACAAAATTTAGAAATGTGAAGATTTTTTTCATGTCGTGTATTATAGTTGTGAATTTCATGATTAAATGTAAGTTTTAAATTTGTGTGAGCAGAAAAGTTTATGATGTTTGAAATAGTGTTAGTGATGTCATACAGTGCCATTACCTTGAAAGGAAGTATTTTTGTGTTACCATAAATATCCTTGACATGGGAATCCCATTTCAAACCAAGAATGCTTCTCAGATTTTAAGGTCATTTCGATATTTTTAAGGTCATTTCACACCACGGCATGATAAAATACAATACAGTGGACCGATATGAATTATTTTACAATAATTAATTTTGTAATGCCTGGCAAACGCAATATCTGACTAATCTCCGGTAGATTTCCTTTTGCAGGATTTCCACCTCAGAGTACTCGCTAAACTGAAATAATTATTCTGATAAAATTATCATTAATATCTCTTTTGTTAAGTTTTCCTATGTTATTTGAATCGGGTTGTGGGCCCGTGGCTAGTGTTGCGGACTCACGGATCAGAAGTCCGAGGTTCGAATACCACTCTACCCAACGTGATTTCCATTTTCTAATAGTGAGTTATTTACAACTTGTTGAAAATGGTCACCAAAATGAAAATATTTGAGTAAATTGTAAGAACAATGTTTGATTATGTCCAAATGCTTGCAGACTGGCTGGATTTCCTCCCTAGGGAGTTGTTCATATTTAAATTTATTTCAACAGAGAGGGAAAAATTTTTGAGAAGGGAATATGGAAGTCTAGGCATTTACAGGGCTTATGACCTGTCATTGGCTGGTTTAAGTGGCCACTTTACACACTGTGTAACATTCACCATTAGGTAATTTGGTTCAGCCGGATGAATCTCACCCACGTGATAAAGGTTTCAGCTCTTTTACTTCACAAAAGTCAACAGATGGAAGAGTTGAGGAAATGTGGATGTTCAAACTTGGGCAGAATGGTGAATGTTACACAGTGTGTAAAGTGGCCACTTAAACCAGCCAATGACAGGTCATAAGCCCTGTAAATGCCTAGACTTCCATATTCCCTTCTCAAAAAATTTTCCCTCTCTGTTGAAATAAATTTAAATAATAAGAACGCTGATATTTCTTATTTTTAAAATATATTAACCAAAGCGTTAATGTTGATATTTTTATTGAAATCATTATCTTTGGAGTTTTATAAAAAATAAAATAAACATTATCAAATTTAAATAGGTACAAACGAATCTTATAAATATCAATCCACTACAATTTTACCGTGCCGTTCAGATAAAGATGAAATGTATGAAATAGGCTATTCTCCGTCGAATATCCTGCGGCTGGTTTGTTTATTTGGAAACTCTTGTAATAATGGGCCAAATATTTTACCTGAGATACATTTTTACAGTTTACCTATAATATTCGTTACAATATTTGAGTTTGTCCAAATGTTTGTAGACAAAAGACTGGATTTCACCCCCTCGGGAGTCATTAAGATAAACAAATTACAACAGGGATGGAAATACCTTAAATAAGGGTATATGGAACTCTATGCATTTACAGGGCTTATGATCTGTCATTGGCTGGTTTAAGTGGACACTTTACACACTGTGTTATATTCATCATTTTGCCTATGTTTTAACATCCATTGCCAGTGTGTAAAGTGGCCACTTAAACCAGCCAATGACAGGTCATAAGCCCTGTAAATGCCTAGACTTCCATATTCCCTTATTTAAGGTATTCTCCATCCCTGTTGTAATTTGTTAATTTACAATATTCGTGTTAAAATATTTTAGTTTTTTTTAATGAAATGCTAATTATACATTTGTACAACTTATTGTAAACCTAATTGTAATTGTAATTGTAATTAGTGTTTCAGCCGGTGCCTGACGCCAGGCTGGTCTTCCCTTACTTCTGCCATCAATCAGCTAGCATCTAGGAACTTATTTATTCATATACTTCTCTGTACGAACCGAGTAAATAATTCATTTTTCATCAACTCCAAGTTATTACACTAACATAATCAATGAAATTTTTGTGGCTTAGAAAAAATTGTGTCGTCTTTAAAAATTCAATTAACTTGTACCTACCGGAGATGGGTCCGATAAGACCCAATAGTATTTTAAATTATCAATTATGTGAAAAGTAATTTTTACATATAATTTTCTTTAGTTAAATCATGAAACATTGTACAAAGAAACTCTACAACACACCTTTCCATGTTTCAGAGCATATTGTGGTATTAAAAAAAAAATTATAAAACCCACAAATGTGCCTAAAAGGCAACATTTAAAACTAGGTCTAATTCTACGTATTTTTTGAGCCAGAGCTTTAAGCGCTAATAAAAGCTGTTCTACAGTACTAAAAAAAGAAATAAAATTAATTGTCTGATTTTGATTTGATAATTATGGTGATCAATTTTATTTCGTATGAATTAATAATAACCTTGCAAGAAATAAATACGACTCAGTAAATAGCAAAATCCATTTTGATTCTCCAACATTTATTTTCCGATTTCTTGTGAAATATAATTGCGAAATCATTTCTGGTATAATCCATTTCTCGGAAAATACTTATTGAAAACTCATAGAATTATTTGATAACGAAATACATTACTGCGTGGGATTAATCGAACAATATTTACCAGTTAATAGGTTTACTTAAAATGGACAAGTTATGAAATTGAATTATGCATACGTACACGTGATTTTGTTTATTTTTAGAGGAAATTAACAAAAACTTTTATACGAATCTCTATTAAGTCGATGTTGTTTTTTAAGTCTTGTGTGACTGTGATGTCACACTAGTCGACATAGGATACAGGACTTAATATTTCCTTTTTATTTTTTTAAATGATCAAGTCGTAGTTTTTGTAATCTTTAAATGGACATTTTCTCACCGGATTTGAAAAGTAAAATTTGTACAACTATGCTGGATGTTAATACAAGAATATTTATCCTTGCTACGCGAAGAATGAATGTCCGCTAATTCAGCAACACATCTGTTTAAGAGAAAGCACAAAGATACAACTCATAACAAGAAAGGCAGAGACGCTGTTCTGTGGCGAGTATTGAATAAAACAGATTCAGACGGTTGATGACAGTGATGGGGGACGCACGCGCGTTATATGAGCGGCGTATTTCATCATCATCCTTCCCTTTCCGCACCTAATTGTGCATAAGGTATCTTGATCATTTTTTGTCACATGAAGTTAAGATGATCAGTCTTACGCTTCAGGTACCAGTCCAGGGACTATGAAATATTCTCGTGTTAAAACACCCTTTTTAATAAATATTTCACATCAACCATTTCGGGAATCGAACCTGAGATGTCTTGCGTGGTAGGCAAACGCGCTGACCACTACACTACGAGGCCGACGAGGCGGCGTATTCATGAGTTTAAATTTATTTTGCTGTAACAGGGCTATATTATATGTTTATTTGTATAAATAATGAATTACCAGTATGTTTCCATGTCATTTTTTTCAAAAGATTGAACTGTAGGATATTTCGTCTTTTTCTAGTAGTAACACGATGTTACATCACCGCGCGCATACGAATTATTTACCACAGTCTTTTAAGAGTTCAAATACAACTATGCTTATTTAAAAAATGGTACCTCGTGGCTGTATATACTATTTTACGTTTAAACAAAACTATTTTTTGTTTTTTTTTCATTTGTATGGTACATTTTCTTATACGTAGTCGTAATTAGAAGATTCAGTGCTTTTTAAATTTGTAAATAGATAACCAAAATATAGACAGACAAAAATACTCCAGTGAGAGCTGAGAACTGACACAGTCCCCCAGGACCAGGAGCCATGTAAATGGTCTTGTTTATTTATTTATGTATTTCACAGTTTTAAAATGTACAGAGTTTCTTTGTTTCAGGTCCCGACTAGCTAAGAAATTCCTGTGTTTAGGAAGGACCTTCTTTTTTGTGTGTATTTTTTTTATTTCACTAAATGATGCTTAGTAAATTCAAAAAATAATAATAACATAAAAACTTCATTATAAATATAAATTAGAAAACATAAAAATTAAATCATAAGTATAAATTAGAAAATATCCATTAATAGTTTAGAAATAATAATTATTATTATAAATAAAAAAACGTACCGATAATAATAAAAATTGAAGCATAAATACAAATTATAAAATATAGCGTTAGTAATTAAGAAATTAAACATAAATATAAATTGGAAAACATACCGAAAATAATAAAAAAATTGAAGCATAAATACAAATTATAAAATAAAGCGTTAGTAATTAAGAAATTAAACATAAATATAAATTGGAAAACATACCGAAAATAATAAAAAAATTGAAGCATAAATACAAATTATAAAATACAGCATTAGTAATTAAGAAATTAAACATTAACATAAATTGGAAAACATACCGATAATTATAAAAATTGAAGCATAAATACAAATTATAAAATATAGCATTAGTAATTAAAAAATTAAGAAATTAAACATAAATATAAATTGGAAAACATACCGATAATAATAAAAGTTGAAGCGTAAATACAAATTATAAAATATAGCATTAGTAATTAAGAAATTAAACATTAATTGGAAAACATACCGATAATAACAAAAATTGAAGCATAAATAAAAATTCGAAAATGTACCGATAATAATAAAAAAAATGAAGAACAAATATAAATTAGAAAATATACCATTCATAGTTAAAAAATAAACATACGTGTAAACACTAGTAGTAATAAGCAAAATAAATTAAATGTAAATGAATCAACATAAAAAGGTTTAAAAATTTTTAGGTGCGACAGGCAAATATATGACAACAAACCATCGCCCGACACCACGGCAACAAAAAACGAAAATAAATAAATAAAATACATAAATAAACCGAGCTTCGTGAATAGCAGCCATTGGACACTAACGCCATGTATGCTGAAGCATTGTCCTGATAAAAAAAAACACCCACAGCACAGCTGATTTTGTCTTAATTAAATAAATTAGGGCAGGGATGAATCATATAAATCAACCTTTAGTGTCGGGACTAAAAATCCGCCGTGTTTTTTTTTTCATAGTCTTTATTGAATACACATTATTACAAAATTAATACATTATAAAGATAACAAAGTAAATAAATATATTTTGTCCCGATAAACTATTCAATAATAGTTTGTCATCGGGTGATCAGACATTAGTTTTAATTAATAATCAAATAAAAAGAGTACAGATATAATACTGTATAAAAACTTTTGAAACACTGTAAAATAAAACATTTGTCGGTGTAATAAGTTTATGTTCCTTTAAATATGTTTATTTTATTAAATCAAAATTTTGAATTGGTCAACTATATTATGAAAATCCCTCTCCTCCACTCCTCCACTCTATTTCCTCAACCCTTAACCTTCTTACGAGCTCTTTTTTTCTCTCATGTCTTATATAATATATTATTTTTCTCTTTACTGTGTAACATGTTCTCTTATTATATTTGTGTAAAACTTTAACCGGATGTATGTACTATTTTTATATTTTGTATTCCTATAAAACAACTGTTGTTTTTCCTTAATAAATAAAAATAAAAATCAATAAAATTAGTTTTAATAAATATTCAGATAAAAAGAGTACAGATACGTTTACGTATTAAATTATGAACATAAAATAAATGAAAATAATGAACAGATAAAAATAGTTTAAAGATATATTTTTTTTTACAGTTAGAAAATAAATTAGAATAATGAACAAACAAAAATAGATGAAAGAATTTTTTTTTTTTTAAGTATTAAAATGGAGTAAAATAATACAATTTAAATTAAAGAATAGCAATTTACTAGAATATATTTAATAGTGTGTGCTCATAAATATAATCAAAACACGTTAAAAAATAATTCAAAGTACATCGAAAATTTCAATTCATATCTACAGAAAAATAAAAATAATAAGAAAATTAAAATCGACCATGTCGGGAATCGAACCCGAGGCCTTTTGGATGATTGGCAAACGCGCTGACCATTAAATTTTTTTAAATAATCACTTAAACTCTAAACTTCTCTGTCAAATAAAATATTATTAAAAAATGTAAATAGGGGCTAGATTTCTTACTGTCCATGAGCTCTGTAGCTGCAAGACGCGCTGTAATCTAGCTCCTACATATGAAAATTGTTATGTATCATAATTGGAGATGAGGAACTAGAATCCTAACCGTCCATGCGCTCTGTAGCTCCAAGACGTGCTGGGATATTTCTTTATTGTACAGCGCCCTTGAGGTGATTTTCACAAAAACGGCGCTATATAAATTATCCTAACATATATATATATATATATATATATAAAAGTACTTATTAAAATTAAGATCTAAAAAATGTAAATAAAATAAGAAAGAAATAAAAGAAAAGGTTAACCTAAGAAAATTACTATAATATTAATAAGTTATTACATGTAATGTATTTTTAAAAATACATATCGATAAAATACTTATTATTATTAGCATTAACTTTGTGGTCAAACATTTGATTAAATGTTATTAAATATTTGTATATAACCACTTACCGACTCTTCTATCTCTACCGGTTTCGAGACGTACCCGTCTCTTCGTCAGGACACCAATTAAACCAACATGCAAGCCAACATGCAAAACCCACCATACACCTTCACCATAGTTGTTGCACAAAAATATAAAACCAACACGACATGAATTTTAATAAGCGCATGCACTGATTAGGACAAACATGCACTATGGGGAAACAACTATGGTCTAGACCAGTGCCTCGATTATGAACGCTATCTTCATCTGTGTATATCGAGACAGTATACTTAACTTCTGTACTATCTGTATCTTACCTCGGTATGTTCTACGCCACACTTATTATTTATTTATTTATTAATTTAAAGCTTCAAGTACATAGAATATGTACTTTAGTGGACTTATTGCTAAAAGCAATATCTTGCAGCCAACCAAAAAACAGACTGGTCGGAAGGAGAGATTGGTCAAAATTTTGTACTAAATACCATAAATATATATTAAAAGATACATATGCATGTTAAAATAAAATATTAAAAAAAACCTAATTAATCAAAAATAACAGCTGTTTTTTAATTGGGAGATATAGCTTGCACATATCAATTTTTTTTTGTTAAGTACATTATGTTATACGTATTAAATGATAAGGAAAATATGGGATCAGATAATGAGTTTGAAAAGAAAGAGAAAGACGAATCAAGGGAAGAAAAAGGAATAAAAAATCAGTGCATGTGCTTATTAAAATGCATGTCGTGTTGGTTTTATATTTTTGTGCAACAATTATGGTGAAGGTGTATAGTGGGTTTTGCATGTTGGTTTGAAATATAGAAAAGTGAAACTGAAATAATAGCCATTTTGTGAAAAGAGTGAATTATAAAATCAACACAATAGTTTGAATGTTTTTGACTTTAACAAACGATAAACAATGAATACATAAGTCTTTTTATATATTACAAACAAGAATCTTATTGTGTATTTGACCAGTTTGAAAAAAATTTAAAGTACCATAAGATTTTTCTAGTTTTGTGGGTGTTTTCTGCAAATTGAGAAATGCTGTTTTTGTAATCGACACCCTTTTCCGGAGGTGATTAATACAGTTTTTTTGTAAAAAAACGGTCCGGCTGTTTTTAGCAGAACATAGAATCGACCTTACTGCACCCGATAACATCAATATCTCATTTTTCCGAAATTGTGGACTGGCTGCTTTCTGCATAACTACGTTCAATTGGTGTCCTGACGAAGAGACGGGTGTGTCTCGAAACCGGTAGACATAGAAAAGTCGGTAAGTGGTTATATACAAGTCTTAGTATTTTATAACATTTATTACCTTAGCGTATTCCGGAGAATTCTGTTCATTTTTAAATATGTTGACTTCTTTGAGCTGAACATCCAACTTTAGAGCTTGTATTGTCATCAGAACGAATCTTGCGGGTGGACTTACATCCATGAAATACAAAATTGGACGCATTTTGTTCTGAAATAAGTCAGAATTGACAATATCAAGCATAGTCAAATGAGGTATATTTATTTTTAATACTGAAATATTTACCGGCGATGATATTTGAATGAACTATGTTAGCGACAACCTTATATCAGTGCGAACGGCGAGTTGACTTACAGGTAAGCTACAAAAAATACCATAAATTTATACCTACATAGTGCATAATATGATATTTATGAGTAATATACTGTGAATGTTACACAGTGTGTAAAGTGGCCACTTAAACCAGCCAATGACAGGTCATAAGCCCTGTAAATGCCTAGACTTCCATATTCCCTTCTCAAAAAAAATTTCCCTCTCTGTTGAAATAAATTTAAATATACAGGTTGTTCATTAAACCCTCTCACATCCGAAACCACGATGATCAGTATGAGCAAGAAGACGTATTGGCACATTAAAATATTTTTTTTAAACTTATAAAATTTAAAAAAATAAAAATTCGAAAAAAAGCAAATGGTTGCGTACTTCTGCAGGGGCGAAAAGAGGAGGGAGAGGGGGGAGTCTGATACTGCGCCGCGCTCCCCTCACTTCTCCCCTGCAGAAGTCAGCAACCATTTTTTTTTTTAAATTTTCTTTGTTCTAAATATGTTTTTAAATATGCTAAAATGTCTTCTTGCCCATACTGATCATCGTGGTTTCATATGTGACAGGTTTAAAGAACACCCTGTTTATATTCGCGGACAGTATACTCATATAATGCTATTCTGAATCGACTCCATGTACTCGGCAATAACTATTCCGACGTTGCTGATATTTTTAACGTAACATATAGTTTATATAAATCATTTCAAAGATGGTAAACAGTAATTTACATTTTTTTTTATTAAAGTGTATTCTATGTTTACTTTTGTGTACCATATTTACGCGTTTACTTATTTTTTTAATTACTTTAATTGATTTTTTTTTTGAGACAAGTATTTTCTTGTATTTCATATACTTATACTTTGTACCTCTTAAAGAAAAACATATAAAAAATATTTTCTTTTTAAAACTTTATCTGCGCACATTGTTTAATTATTTTTTTTATTTCTAAATATGTTCTTTATACGAAACTACTGTGTTTTAGTTTTTATGTAACATAATACTTTTCAGTTAGATTTTAATGTTTTTTACATTATATTGAAGTGGTGATATTCTTTTAAATATAATAAGTATCTTTGTAAGATAAAAGGAAATGAATGCCGTGTATATTAAATAATAAAAATAAATAAAATAAAAATACTACAAATTGCTAATGTTTTCCGTAGTCTGTGTGATACAACATCTCCCATCTATGAAATCAACTCAAACGACGATTATTATTATCTTCGTCATATTAATTAATTAATTAATTAATTATGGATAACTTATATAGCGCCATTTTCGTAATAAAATACCTCAAGGGCGCTTTACATGGTGATTCTATTGTTAAGTTAATTTAATTGAAGCTTTTAAATTTGTAATTTAATTAAAATAATTTATATATTATATTATGTAGCTATATCTAGAAAACATAACTCAATTATCATTTCAATTATGCTTTTATATGTATATATTCTTTTTTTGATGATTTAAATCATGCTCTTATTTTGTGTTTTTAAATTATTATTATTTTTTTTTTTTAATACTACTATATTTTACTATTATTTTGTTGATTTTAATGATATCACTATTTTGTATATTTGATTATGTGTGATTCTTAATTTGTATAATTTATATTTTAAAAATTATTTCTGATTATCTTTTTTGCATTGTATTCTTAGGAATTTGATTATTTATTACATTTACCTTTTTTTCTAGATTGTGATTCTATGTCATTATAATTTGATCTAATTACTTTTACTATGTATTTTTATTGTTATTTATTGTGGCTTGACACGGGCATAGCCTAAAAAGCCTTAATAAGTTAATAAATATTTAATTTTGTAATTTTGAAGGAATAAATAAATTATACATCACTTTACTACATAACTTTTGTAAAAGTTTCTAAAAAATAGCACAATCATAAAATTAGGAATAGTCCAGAAGGAGCATGGAATCATATTTGAATACATCGGACTGTGTCCAATAATTCCCCCACTTAGACACACTTTCGCCGCGCGCATACTTGAAGTCACCGGGTAATGTGGCCAGATCGTGAAGAATATAACCATAAAACAAATGTAAGGTAAATAAAGCAATCTGTTAACTTCTCTAAAATTGTATTTTGCACACGGAAATATTAAATGACACAACAGAGTAGATAAGTAAAGGGTCATTTAATAAGAGTCATAGAATTAATGAACTTTGAACTGAAAATATAAAACAAATTTTATTTGACATGAAACGGATATATCATGACAAATAATATTTGATGTTTTGAAGATAATGTCGGTCAAACGTCCACCCCAGAGTTGTTTAATTCGAGATTCAATTTTCATTAATTCTCTCATTTCATGAGCAAAGTAGGGTAAAAAAAAATATTACCCTGGCAACACTTACGAAATTTCCATTTTCTTTTTTTGATAATCTTACAGATGTAAAAATAATTTAATTTATAAGTAATGCATTTGTTAAATACACATTCATTAGCTAATTACACATGAAATGTGATTGCATCATGTTTCTTTAAGATCCTAGCAGTATTTCTTCACTTTAAAAGGACACAACACGGCATAGTTGAATTCAAATCAGGAGTTGCGCACTGAGCGACGTCTACAAAGAAACTAATGGATCAAAACGTAAACCTACTCATTTATGAGTAGTTGAGTCGCCTTCTGTTTGATGTGCGTATGCGGTTTGTGGACTGTTCTTAATTCTATGAGCACAATGAATCCAGTACGTATTAAGTATTCCCATTACGATTGAAATGTCCACTGGCAGATTTGTTCTAGAACTGAATAATGCTAAAAACAGCTGCGTCGAAACCTTTTTAAAAATGTTTTTCTCAAGTAATCTTATGATACTTTGATTGCTGCTATATTTCAAATGAATAATGTGCAAGAGTACCATATGATACGGTAGGTAATGACAAATGCAGTGCATCCAATGCATTGTCAACAATAAACAAGGTGGGTATGACAATACGCGAACGTTAGTTCAAAATGAACATCATACACATGCATATTATTCTCGACCTTTTCAATACAATATTGATGCCTCGAATACAGGTTGTAGAGTTGTACTCAAAACTGACATTTACATTATTTTATGTTATTTTAACTTGGATCTTTTTACCTGTACCGTAGTTTAAAAATTTAAAAGCGTAGTTATATTTTTTATCACTTGACTGAAAAAAAAACAGTTACACAGGTATAGCTGACACAAACGATGTCACTTAACCAATTTGCTTTTTCCAACTGAGGAACGTGGACGGTAGCATTTTGTGAGCGGTTCACGCGAATTAGAATTTCAAATTTCTACTGATCTTGCTGGAATGAATTGTGTACATTGAAATGCACATTATGTTGCTTATCAATAAAATAAAGGTTTTCTAAGAATTTTATTAGTTAAAATTTTAGACCAATCAGTGTAGAAATAATTGTAGTCTATATGTTTTTTTAAACATGCTTATTTATATGGTCTAATGTACCTTTTACAAAATTAAAACAAAATCAGTGAAAAAATTACCACCAAAAAAACATCCTTTTTTCAAAACAATTATAAACTCGTTTTATTTTATTTATTTGTTTATTATATACGCCCTGAGGGCTTTTACATGAGAGGTACAAAATTAAAATTCAAGCGTTTCATAACAAACAAGCAGGTACTTATCTAATAAACAGCAGTTAAATTAAAACATAGTTTATTTAAAGTATTGAATTACATTATGCTATTATAAATACAAATATAATACTGCATAAAAGTAGGTAGATACATAATTAAATATTTTTGAAAAATTGTAACAGGCTTAGGCAAAAAAAAAAAGTTTACACTAGGTATAATTTAAGTGTAGGTGAGCAAAATACAAAAACTCAAACTGATTTTTACAGCATTCGAATATCTTTATATATATAATTCCTATGTAATTGTGATGTCACTGAGCTCCTCCTAAACGGCTTAATTGATTTACGTGCGGTTTTCAGAGAAATATAGAACTTTGAGCTGTGCGTGTTCGTAGATAAAAAAATCTTCAATCTAAAATGTAAAAAATAAGTAAGGGGCATAAATCTTGTATTCATCGATCTACCAGGGTTGCATTCGAGGAGAATGCATTTGCAAAAAAATGGAAAGATATTGTTTTTTTGTGTATAAAAAAAGTTTGTTTTTGAATGTTTAAACAGCATTTATTTTCGAGGAGAATGCGTTGGTAAAAAAACGGAAAGATGTTTTTTTTTTTGTGTAAAAAAAGTTTGTTTTTGAATGTTTTCAAACAGCATTTTGTTTTTTATGGATTTCAATCAGATTCTTTTCTTAAATTTCTTACAATTTCAACCCATTTATTTATTTTTACTGAATTTTTGGTAGTACTTAAATAATATGAAATTCAATACATTTTTAAAAATCTTACTCCTACATAAGAACACCCTCTGTTGGTGAGAAGACCGGAGTTTGACGTTTGCAAAAAGAATTCCATATTTGAAAAAATATTTATTTTATGTTTTGGAATTCAACCATAAACAAGTACCTAGGTACCTACTTATCAATGAAAAGTCTTTTTCCAAAGTAATAAATAGCAGGAAAGCCAACGTTTGGGCAGGACGATGTCTGTCGGGTCCGCTATGTAATGTAAATTATTTTGGTTTTACGCCGTAATAATTTTTAATCTAAAAACTGGCAATGGAAAACGAAATGAACTAATTTCTACATACTCGTTTTTGAGCCGGTGTAGTCTGACGATTGGAGAATTTACAAAATAATTATGTCTATAAAAGAGTATGTCTAGTTTTGCATAGTAAAGTATCAATAAAAATAAAATTTAACGAATACAAATATTTACCTATACAATGTGTTCCGGGCTCAAGGGGCCGGCTGTTGTCATAATATAAAAGTGAACAAAAAATATTTTTAAAAATAAAAACTTAATAACAACAAATAACATTTATTTTTGTGATAGCTGTTACGCTCTTATATCTTAGATTTTAGAAAATCATGGTAATAAAAAAATCTTTTCTTATTTTTATTGTATTGTTTTAACTATATAAAGCAAAAACAACCAAAAATAACTAAGATAATAAAAAAACAATAAATATGAAGAAAATTTTTTTCGTGTTTTTTGTTGAAAATTCAGTAAATACCAATTTATTTGGAATGACGTCACGTTAAGTATTTGATATTATTATTGATATTTATTATACTAGAGACATCTTACCATACACTAGAACAATGTTTTTATCTATCTTTTATGGATCCCAAGTACTACGAAGAATTACTTACATATTTTATTTTCTGTGAGAGAGAAATAATAGATTATTTCGATTTCTTTGAGGGTCATTATGAATAAAAACATCTTGAATAAAAATCAAAAATGTAAATAAAAAATCAATTACTAAACAATCTTAACACTTATTTTAACAATCTTATTCTTTATATAAAGTTTATATTTGAAGCACTAACTTTGTGGTTATTCATTATTTAGTTACATAAAACTTGACAAATAAGCTTGTTTGCTTTGAAACCAGTCGGTGAAAAATAAAAATTAGTGGTTAAAAACCAGGTTGTTTTATTTATTTTATTTTAATAATCTTATTCTTATTTATTATTTTTATTAGTGTATACGGTTCAGATGCTTTTTATAAACATAAACATTAAACATAACAGTGTTCTATTTCAAAACAAATAATACGCATAATATGTAGGTACACCTATTATTTTTAAATAAAATAATACAAAAACGATATATTTATTACACATTTTTTTTAATGACAATTATATATTGTAGGTACCATAAAAATACTATGCGATACATAAGGTGATTCTTAACGAAAATATGAAACTAATTATTCATAGATGGCGCTTTTGTAATTTTTTATTGAAAAATACAATTTTTTACGTTCAATGGAAATTTTACAAAACTTGGTCTGTGGAAACTTTACACTATATTGATTTCAACAAATACCATAACAATAAAATTAAGGTCCTTTTCAAAAAATGGTGTACAAAACAAATATTTTATATATATTTTTAAATTTGTTAATTCGTGAAGAGAGCATCAAATTCTTAAGGCGTCTTCCAGCTAAATTCTTCCGATTCTCCATAAATTCCTCAGAGTAATAATTCGCCAGAGAAGCCCTTAACCTCTATTGCTCAGATTTTTTTGGTTTGGCTTTTAGTTTAACATCAAATATGTAACGGACGGTTTTGATTTGCGCTTTCGATTTTCGACCTGAGTGCCTATGACCCGTTGTATTGCTGTAAACTGTAGCTAACTTCGTGGTTGATAATTGTATAACGGTTTTTGTCCGTATGGGCGACTCTTATTTATTTATTTTACAGAAACAAACAGTCGACAATGATATAATAACATTAAACACATACGGTTTAAGGACAGACCAGCGAAGTTTTTAAATAAAAATCATACATATTTAATTCTGGTAATTTTTACTGACAATTCATGGCCAGTTACGTCATAAAAAGTTGAGTCAAATAAAGTTTTAAGATAAATCATTGTTGCGTTTTAGTCGAAAAGTTGACTAAATTATTTGCATGAAAAAAGGAAGATTTTTTATCTTACCAATTTGACAAAAACACAACAAACTTTTTTAAAACCTTTTCGGTTTAAAATTAAACAATTGTTGCGTTATCGTCAAAGTAGGCTAAAGTGGTCGTTGCATCTTATGTTGTTCTGGTTGTTGAACTAAAGCTGGCGCGTTCGCAAAACTCACACAAACTCATTAAAAATCTTCGGGAAGTTGATTTAAAAAAGGTTATATGAAATGTTGATCAAATGTGCTATTTTTATTGTTATTTTTTTTTTTTTTAAAGACACAAACAGTCGACAATGATATAGTAACATTTAAAAAAAACAGTTTAAAGACAGACCAGCAAAGTTTCCAAATAAGAATCATACATATTATTAAATTCTGTTACAACAAAAGGGTGTTTTTATGTGTATTTGTATGAGAGTAAGTGTATGAGTGTGTTTGTGTGTATGTGGGAGTAAGTGTTCAGGTATGTGTAAGTGTGAGCATCATTAAATAGCAAGTGGGATCGTATCGCAGCTAGAAAGAATCAGTCTTAATTTATTTATAAATAAATTAAGGGGCGTGTTAAATATATCAATGGATGGAAAAAAACATTATAGTTAGAGCAAGAGCGATAGAGGAAAGAGGGTTGTGCATAGTTAGTGCTACAGACTGGCAGATGGAATAAATATATATTTCTTGTCACGCGAAAGGGGACATTAAGATTATTTTTTAAAATTATTATTAAGCTAAGGTGAATTCCCTTGCGAGTTTGTATTTTTTAGGAGAGTTCTTACTCTCTCGAGGTAACTTATTGTAGCGTCGTTGTGTCTTATAAAGTTCAACAAAAACTTGCAAAATCGTGCATTGAGAGTACTTGCTTGCCCACCACATACCGCACACCGCATCTGAGGACATAAGTCTTCTTGGCGGTGCCCACATACACGGAAAATTTGCTCGTTGTCAAACGAGAAAAGCTGCCCGAAGGAACTCTCTGAAATCTGGTAGCCTTAGCATCTTTGTGCTGAAAGAAAGTAATCCAAAAGTACATAATATGCACTTCATTGGATTGAGAAGAGAGGGGAGTGAATTCTTCACTGACTGGGATTAAATTGATTGGTCATGATCAATTCGCCGAAATGATAACAAAACTTTTTAAAAGCCTT